>NW_020925585.1:1817949-2097693 GCF_003984885.1 Neopelma chrysocephalum | reverse complement strand
CCCCGGGCCGGCGCGGCGTCCTGCACAGCGCCTGCAGCAGCCCCCGAAACAAAACGTATGTAACTAATTTATAAACTACAGAACAAAGTGCTGCATTCTATTCTTTCTATTCTCATTTCTTTTTGTCATTTTTTACAGGTAAATATTCATAAAATATTCAACAACAATCTCATTATTTTTAACTAGAATGCACTATGAAGACAACCGAGAAGCAAACAGTTTTCATCAAACTATGGTCTCTCTTCAAACGGAGTGTATGCTGCCTTTATTATTGAGATACGATTTTGTTTTTCAGAATCAGTGTGAATAATATGTAGTAATAATGATCCACAATATCCAGACCCAGACCACTAAGGACTGCATGCACAGCCTTTTAGTTATTTGATTCTTTACCGCTTCTCTCTGTCTGTATTGTTCTAATTTTGTTTGATATTTTAACTATTTTATGATTGATTTAACACTCCTTCCCAAGTAATGCAGAAAAGGCTCACAGTGTTCAATGTTTTTTTTTTCCCAGGATTTCTCAACTTAGCCTGTTAAGGACAGGTGGTAACTTTTATTAGACTCTGGAAAAGAAATGAATTTCCGTTTGTTGCATTTCTCAGTCTTCAAAATTAGGAAGGTCAGCCATACAAATGTAATTCCACTGGCTCTTTTGTATACAAAGAATCCAATCATGCAAACACTTAAACACATGCTCAGGTTTATACACTTGAATAGTCCTATTAAAGTAATCTATTACTATTTTAAAGGTGAAAAAAATGTCATTTAGAACTCTACAAAATTAATGTTACTATTACATTTTATAATTTAATGAACACAGATTTTAAATAAATTTAAGGTTTAATTACAGGTTTGCCATTGAAAGAGTCTAAGAGAAGAGTATATAAAGATATTCCAGTAATCTGGAACTCATGGTAAACTCATTATGTTCCTTAACATGGAGCTAATTTACATCACATTATCTGTAATTTTACATTAAACCTTTAGTGCATTACAACATCTAAGTAAAATGAAAGAAGGTAAAGACTATGCAAACAAAACCACACACTTTAAAATGACCTTAGAAAACCAGTAACTTCCACTTGTTCACTAAGGTAAATAAAAAGAAAATACAATCACCTTGAAAGATGTCTGAGATAAAACAGCCAAAATCTCTTTCAGTGATCAAGAATATGAAATTAAATCTGAAATATAACTCCAGCCCAAGAAGAAATTTAAAACATAATAAAAAACCTAAAAATGCTACTGTGAAAGCAAGGGGACTTTGTGAGAGGAAAACCTGTGATACTATACTATTCTCAGACAGAGAGTTTTGACGCAACAGCATCTATAAATCCAAGACCAAGTGCATAAACAGCTGACACACTGCCTAACAAAGAAAGGATCATGATAACAAGGATGAATATTAGTAGCACATGCTGCAAGCTCCAAATCAGGTCAGAAAGCACATGACAATATTGAACTTACGAAACTGCCACCAAAACAAGCTAGGCAGTATAGCAATCAGTGATATTCTCAGAGTCTATACACTTGCATTCTGGATGCTGATTTACAAACAGAAAGATTGTACCAGGCTGGAATGGATGATACAAGATGTTTTAATAGCTACATTTCTGCTCCTACAGCAAGAAAGCTAATAAACAAATAAAGAAGGCTTCTATTATTATTTTTGGGGGGAACTCAAAAAGATCTGGTTTTAGCTGAAACTTTGAATTGCCCAAGTACTTACTTTATTAGTGTTATTAAGACTGTTTCTCAAATGTTATTATAATGTGGAATTAGATAAATGGATGTATTATACAGTGATTCAGAGTATTTCAGAAAAGTGTTTATGTAATGATCACATACACTGCTTGAAAAGTCACAAGATTATACTGCCTTGCATTACAAAAAGTTTATTCTTTCCATAACAGTATCTTGATAGAATGTGGGTGGAATGAGTGGTTCCCAGGGCATTAGCAAAGACCTGACACAAAATATTTTTGTTTTCTGTAGTTGTTCATTATATCTTGAGGTAAAAGAGCTACTGAATTGTATGCAGTGTGTAGCTCTAGAAAAAAATATACACAAGAAATTGTAATTTGCATTTTTGTCGTTATTCATTAATACTACACACATCAATACTACACAATGAACCACAAGTAATATCAGGCATTTCTTTTGGACTTAATATAGCACAGAATCTGACACGTCTGGGACTAAATAAGATTTCTATTTTCCTGAGGTGCTCATGTAAGCATCTCAGCAAACAGATTGAGAATGCCTCTTCTCAGAGAATCACAAAGTGTATAAGGTTGCAAGGGATCTCTGGGGGTTGTCTAGTCAATATCCCTGCTCAGAGAAGGGTCAGCTGTAGCAGGTTGTATCTCACAACTGTATGTCTTGATACCAGGATGAAGGACCACCACCTCCCTAAGATCCTGCTTTATGGTGAACTTGCCTCCGGCTGCCACAAGAGAGGAGCCCCGAAGAAAAGATACAAGGACTCCCTGAAACAACATCTCAGCCTCGGGCATATTGATCACCATAACTGGCCTACTCTGGCCTCCAATCGGGAGGCCTGGAGACAGACCATCTGTAACGCTGCTGATGCTTTTGAGAAAGCACGCAGGTTCACCCTTGAGGAGAAAAGACAACGCAGAAAGAATCGTGCCTTGCAGAATATACCATCTAAGGAGTCTTTCTGCTGTGCCTTTTGCAACCGGACTTGTCTATCTCGTATTGGCCTTTTTAGCCACCAACGCGCTTGCAAGAAACGTGGGTAGAGCCCTTCCCAAATCTTCGTTCACGAAGCCTAGCCATGATGATGATGTCTTGATATGACAACTACTCCAAGCCCCTAACCGTCTTTGTGACCCTTTGCTAGACATGTCCAATATGTCCATGTATCCGTGCACTGGGGAACCCAGACCTGGACCAAGCACCTAGATGTGTCTTTAACCTGGTGCCACGTGGAGAAAAAGGGTCACTTCCTTCAACCTGCTGGCAACACTCTTCCAAATGCTGTCCAGCAGGTCGTTTGCGCTTCTTTGTGGCAAATGAACATTGATGGGTCAAGTTCAATTTGGTGTCCACCAGGAAACCAAAGTCTTCTGCAAAGCTACTTTTCAGCCAGTTGGCCACCAGTGGGTACTAACGCCTGGAGTTATTTCCCCTAAGTTTATAACTTGCAATTCCTGTTGTTAAAATTCATGGTATTTCTAAGGACTCCTTTCTTCAGTATTTTGAGCTCCCACTGAATGGCAGCATGACCAGCTGAATCAGTCAGTTCCCCCAGTTTTATATCTTCTGCATACTTGCTGAGTGTGCTCTACATCCCATCAGCTGGGTCATTAATGATGTGGTTGAATAGTACTGGTCTAGTCTAATATCAGGCCTTAGGGTACATCACTAGGGACTGGTCTTCAGTTGGACTTCATGCCACTGGTCACAAACCTCTGAGCCCAGCAGTTCAGCCAGTTTGCTATCCACCTCCCTGCCCAATTATCTAACCTATACTTCATCATTTTGCCAATGAGAATGTGATAGAAGACAGTGTCAAAAGACTTGCTGAAGGTGAGATAAACAATATCCACTGCTACCCTCATCCATTAAACTAGACATTTCATTGTAGAAAGCTATTGGGTTGGTCAGGCATGATTTTCCCATTGTAAAGCCAAGATGATTACTCTCAATCTCCTTAAGTTTCTGAACTTTTTACTCTGGAAAGCACATAAAGGTTTATTAACTTCATCTGCATAATCGTGATTAGTTTATAGCTGTTAAAACATGGTAATTGTAAAATTCTCATACCTGCCAATCTCAGGATTAAAAGCGTGATCCTGATGTAAGCATAAAATCTGGAGTCAACCAAAATTAGAGCAAGATGAAGTCCAAAGCTAATTTATACTAGGAGTTGGGGTTTGCTGTTTGGACACCAGTGGTTTATTTTTTTTAAGCATGCACAATACTTGGACAAGAGTAAGTTTTCTCTAATAAGAGAGACATTGAATTTCACTGGCTTTAGATTCCACTTCTCTATTCTTGGAAGTCCAACCAAACTGATTTTTCAATCTCAAAACTTTATTTTGAAAACTAACTCATAATGTTAATCTTAAACGTGGTCTGAATAGCATGGTTTGAAAATGCTTGAACAAAAGTCATGTTCAAATAAAACTGTAAACATTTACACTCATATTTTTATTCTGATAGTCCCAAGGTTTGAAACTTTATCATATAAATGAGGTAATATTTCTTTAATGGCATTGTAGGTGCAACTTGCTTCCCCTAGAAAGTTTTGTTCATGTGAGTTAGAGTATCCCTCTGAGATTTTGTATCATAGATTCGTTGTTAAAGTTTCAAGTATCTTTGCAAAAGGGTGCCAGTGCTTTGGTGATCTTAGTGTGCTACTGTTATATTACTGATATAACTTCCACCTTGAGTTGGAACTGATGGTTCAATACTCAAATACTATCTTTTCCTTTGTGCATCCATCATTTTATGCATTGCTTCTGATAATGTTAGCAACAATGTGTAAGATTTTACACATTGTAAGATGTATTACAATGTTTCTTGGAAATTGTGTGTTGTAAAGGCTTTGAGAAGTATAAAAAGAAAAGGGAGGTCACCCTCAGTCTTTGACACACGTTTGTTCAAGCTGTTGGACACACAGAGCAGCAGGCAGATGATCTCTTATGCAATGGTTGTGCAAATTTTCTAACTGTGGCTTTCAGCCCATGTCTGAAGGATTTCTTTAGTTTTGGGGGAGTGTGACATCACGCAGCAAATTATGCATATTAAATTCAGATAAAAAAAATTCAAGCTGAAACACACTGCTGTACACCAATTCTTTACTAAGAAACAGAGTCTTAATAAGAAACAACTCTTTTGATGCTGTAGTCATCCTTATTACTGAGTAGAGTATGTATATTCATAATTTACCACTTGATACTCTTTCGTTGTGTCACAAGGTCTGTCTATACATTAACATTCTCTATGATAGGAGAAGGTGCTATCAATAGAGACTGAGGACTGTGTTAATTTTTTCTTCCACTGGCCCACTGGTTGGCCATAGGCTTTGCTGGAAGAAGACTTGATTTATTTTATTGAATCAAGAGTAAATATAGACGAGATAAATTCATAAAGATGACGTGACCTCTAAAACTCTGCAGATCCAGCAGAGTCATTAAGTTGGTGATCACCAGGGATGGGAACTAAGCAGGGCAAGTGCAGGAACCAAGGCAGACAGCAGGGCTGACAGCACCATGCCTGCACCCAAAGGATACAAACAGCTGGAGCCCAGGTGGGGGTCAGGTGTGCTTGGGGCACTGGCATTTCTTTACACACAGGCATAACTCCTGCATAGGTGAGTATAATGTGTATCTCCCTGGGGAGAGAGAACAAGAGATGACAACATAGGGGAGAGTTTCAAAATTTCAATTTTTTTTTCTACTCATCCCATGCTGATTTTAAGAAAATTGAAATGCATCAGCAGAAATACACCTCTTTTTAATAAAGCCTAGGTCTCCTATTGGAGAAAGGTCATCATCTGCCTATTACTCTGTTAGATAAGCATGCTGGCCCCAGAGGGCATTTACAGAGGTCTCCCAGATTCCAAGCTGTCATTGCAATCACCAGTGTATGTAAGGCATGTGAAACTCTTCTATTTCTTTTCTGAAGAAAAATACCTACAGTAATGTATCTCTATAACATTTTTAGTGCTGAGAAAAATGCATATTTATTTTTGCCTATTCATTTAGCTTGGTTTAAAAAATACACATATGGACACCTGTGGTTAGTTTTTGCACACACTTGTATATAAACAGGAACAATAAATAAACAAAACTAGGCCTGATTTTCTAAATTAAATGCCATTTCCTGCAGTTCCTTTAATGGATAAACTTTTTGCATATGAGGATGAATTCGGACATGATATTTAAGTAGAGAGTAGAATCTCACAGTCATTTTTACTGATTAGCAAACAGACATAGCATCTTGTCATAAGAACGTCAACTGGCTTATTTCAATATTTTCATTTTTCATCAATCAACAAACCAGAAAACAAACCCCAAATATCAATCATTAACATAGTATATTTAAAAAAATATCCTGCAAGATTTATGTTTCATTGCATTGCTATTTTCACTTGTAACTAGTGTTACTTCTCTGTTCTTCAGTAACACTGTCAGTATTTCACATTGTGTCTCTAAGCAGTAAAGGAAAAAAAACCTTGGAGGTACTCATGTGTGAAAGGAAAGGTGAAACAGTGTTATAACTGAAAGTTGCTAAGATGTAGCATGTAATTAAAACGTTAAAATAACTTAATAAAGTGTGTGTGGTAGGATGAGGATACTAGACATCAGACACTGTTGTTAACCATCAGCAATTCAGAATAACAGTGCAGTCTGGAGTAGGATACTGATAACCATCTGCCACAATATCCCTTCTTTCAAACAGGGATGGACAAAAAAAGCATTGGGGACAGAAGGGAGGGGTTCTAAAGAATCATTCCATAATTCCTGTGAAGAAAAAACATGGTGGAAGGTGATTTTTGCATATATGATATTTTCTTAAATTCTGCAACTGTCCAGTAATAAAATTTCATTATATTTTCTCAAAGAAATGTAATTTAACTTATTTATCCAGAAAGTTTTGCAATTGACAGACGGTAACCCAATTTGGCTCTCATTCTGCCTGTCAATTTGTGAACTTAAAACTAATAACTGCTTAGATATCTTTATTGTGACCTTATAGCTTTTACTCATGACAAGAAAACACATCACCAACTACCACCATGTATTTTTGGACCTTCAGCAGGACAAGTTCTCCAAAGCTTAAAGCAACTCACAAAAGAAGCAAATTTTAAATGGAATTTTATTCTGTTGTTGCCAGCTCTGAAAATATGGTTGTTAACAGAGAGTTGTTAACAGAGACTAATTCTTGGTCCATCAATATTTTTATGAAAACACCTGAATGTTCATATCATGTCTTTTCTGCAACAAATTTCAGATGGGACAATAGTCCATCTAGCAATAAATAATAAGAGACTTTTTTTTCTGAAAACTGACCTCAATCAGCTGTTTAAGCAGTTTCAGTCCAACTCAGATATTGTGGTACAGGTGATGTATGTGAGGACAACTCTAGTGTTTGACTGTGGGGTAAGAAATCTGCCAGACAGACTCTGGAAGTGCTTTAGGGTAGTGCCTGATAATACACAGTGCTGTGACCAAGAAGGCTAAGGCCAAGTTTCAGAATATAAAGGAAATAAAAGGGTGTGTGGGTCACCTAGTATCTGAATAATAGCTACATATTCAATTTTTGAGGAGGAAGGTGTCTTATTTTACTCTATCCATGCAACTACCTTGGGACAGAGACCTCATGCAGAAGGGGTAAATTACTCAATCCAGCTGACAAAAGTGTAACAAGTTACAGTGGTTAGAAGCAGGCAATTATAAAATGTTGGGGGATAACACTGCTAAAAGTTACTATCGGGAAGCTGGGAGCCAGTTTACTCTGAAACTATCTAGATGTGAATCATAATCTGTTTCCTAGAGAAAGTCCATAAATTTTCTGTAAATATCTAAGCTAGGTAGTGTTAGTTGTTCCTTCCCATTTTGGTATCTTTGAATGTCTTAACCTTTACCTTGAAAATATTCTTTCATTGGTCTTAAATGCGCTCCTCTCAGCAACATCGTAGAGTTTGCTGACATGTACTGAGTAAAATGGCAGTATTTTTAAGACAATTAAACAAGTGGTAAGAAACAGTTTTTTTCTTTTTACTTTTTTGCTCCACTATGTATTTGGACAGAAGTGGTTTGGTAGCATTTTCCTGTCCTCTTGAAGAAAAGGTGCTGATGGAAGTAGGGTCAGCAAGAAAGTAGAACATAGTTGTTCTGATTTGTTCTTGTATTCAGAATTAAACTGATCACAATTTTTGACTGTGAAGGAATGCTTCCAGCACATTGATACCATTTGGTAGGTCTTATCTATGTAGGAATATTATGCTTGGTGATATCTATACCTACGTTCATTTATGAACATTAATGTCACTAGTTTTCCTGGTTTTCCCTCTCTGTGGTCAACAGACATGTAGACCTCCAAAAAAAGTAAATAATTTGTTCTGTCTTTACTTGAGTCATTATGGAATCATATATCAGCTAAAGCAAAGGAAAGTCCATGGTATTCAGAAAATCAGAGTGGATAACCTCACCCAGAACTGTATGTACTTATTATGAAAACAACATTAAATCATTGTGGAAACCAAATATTTGATGTATGCAAGAGAAAAACACATGACACAAGAAGGTTTCACTTCACACAGTATTTGCGGCTAGGCTGAAAAATACAGGTTTTCAAATGTAAGAAATATCAGCATTAATGAGAGGCTATGCAATTTATAAAAGATTATTTGTTGTTTTCCCCCTACCCCATGATATTCTTTCTGCTTTTATTATGCCGTCTACCTTATGTTCAAATCAATACCATCTGGTCTTTAGAAACACAGACTTGAAGAAAGCCTGACTAATTTTCCTTCACAAGCGTGTGAAACTCAAAATAAAACTGTTTTTCAATCCATAAGAGAAGCACAGACCAAATTAGGTTTATAAAGGAAAAAAAAATCCATTTTGTGCATCTTTAAAGGAGTCTTTATCCTTACAATCTCTGCTCAGAAGTAGCTATGGAAGCTACTTCTCACATAACTTTCTCTACCTCAGGATAACCAGTTGACTTATATCCCTGTGTCTTCCTTTGTTTTAAAACTGCAAGTGTGACACTTCATCACTGCCATTTGGATGAGTTTACAAAAAGGCATATTTTTAGAACAATTAGCTTCCAATGATGTAATGGGCATTTGAGTAGTACCATGTTTTGGGTATTTTGCTAACTTAAAAATAAAACATTCCATAGATGATTTATGAGTGGAGAACTTCCTTTACTCTGCAGAGACTATTTCAATTTTAATATTTGTCTCAAAAATGAGACTTAACCAGAGGAACAGTTTGTTTCTTTCCCGACTCTGTCAGTGAAGGAGCACTGGAATTACTCTGGCATACTGCAGTCATTCAAAAAATATGTAGCAGGTTTCCATGAAATAATTCTTCCATATCTCTAATAATGACCTAACAAATTTTAGTTCTTCTTTAATGGTGAAGTACGCATCTCTTACACCTGGAATCACTGTTTTTTGGGAATGTGTATAATATTGACTCTCCCAGCTAGAATCCAGGACAGACACTTTCTTTAAAAATCAAACAAAAAAAAATAATAGAAAGGATTACAATGTTAAAATCTCAGTGTTCAGTGTGCAGTTTGCTCCATTATTCTAGTTTTGTAAGCTTGAGAATTACATCAAGTTGTTTAGAATAATGTGATCTGGGGTTTTTTTTGTTTTTTGGTTTTGTTGGGGGGGTTTTTGTGGTTTGTTTTGTTTTGTTGTTTTGTTTTAATGTGGTAAGCAAATCATTGTATTTTCCTTTCAGCTTCAGAAATAGAGATGTTTTGGTTTTGTATGATGGATGTACACACATATGCAGCAACATACTTATGGTTGGGGCTGCAAGTTTGTGCCTGTAATTTATGAAATATCAAACAGGAAATGGCAAGAGCTTGTAAAATCGTCCTGTTTCATGGGGATCTGTGAGAGCACAAGGCTGATGACACTGGTACTATCTCAGCCATTAAGTTCAGTATCTTGCAGTCACTGACATCCATAAGTTAGGTAATAAATAACAGATGATCCACAGAAACCTTTGATGTGCTCTGACACACCTGTGGTCACAAATATAAAACTAACACCCTCTAACAAAACTAAGATTGGAAAGAAAACTTCTGAATCTAAACCTGGCAATTACTTCAACCTTGAACAAAGGGAAAAACATGTCAAATTGGTGAGAAATTCCAATGTTAGTAAGACCCCCATCACACATTATCTCTTCTTATAGCCACTCTTGGAAGCATCAGAGGAAATAAGCTCATCCATCATGTTTCTCTCCCTGTGCATGCATCTAAAGCATAAAAGTTTTCCCAGCGCCATGGACAGCCAGCAGGCACACCAAAATTTTATGAATGTATCCATGCAGAAACATACCAGCCTGCAAATTCCTGCTTCATGTTGCATTCTCTGACAGATTCCAACACATCACAGGCATAAGAATTCACCTTGTAATTCTTCTTATAAGTTTAGCTGTCCCTTCATTTGTAGCAGAAAACACATAGTTTAGTTGTAATATTTTCCATTGCATATATTCTCCTAGAATTTCTTGCTAATTTTGAAAAACAGAATTTGAATTGAGTTGAAGTAAACTCTGTTTGACAATTATGAAATACTTTTTTATAAGCTAGTCCTTTTAATACATCTTTTATATTATTATTGTGCTTTGAGCTTAATGTTCTATTAGCAGAACTTCTTTTTATTATTATTATTACTCTCATTTCTAAGTATTGAAAGGTTCGATCAAACTGGGACTAATTTCAGACTTTTTTTTTCCTTAGGTAACCTTTTTTGAATGTGTGGTGATTTTCAAGATGACCTGGAAAGGCATTTAAAGCACAGAAATACAATTTATCAGTTTAAGTGGTTACAAAGCTCCTCCTGAAGAATATATGATGTCTATAATGGTGCCATCACATTCCAGATGTGGAGGAACAGCTGGTGGCTTGAAGTGTTCAGGAGTACATATGACTAGCCATGTTTGATTTTGGGGTGCTTGGTAAAAGTGATATTTTTATAATTTATATGTTATATTTTCATTTTTTTCAAGACTATAAACTCTATGAAGTATTCATGATCTAAAATCATAAAATACACTTACGTTGGTTACGTACTTAGAACATAGGAAATTCACAAGTATTACAAGTATAATTTCTAGTATACTGAGTTGCATAAAAACATCTTAATGGGTCTAACAGCAATAATCCTGCACAGCTGGGATATTTTTGTGGCGTAGTCCTATATGCAGCCACCCACTTTAAGTCAAGCCTGTTTCGCAATTTTAACGCGATTGCAAACATAGTTTTGCTGTGATATCATTTAAGTCTAGCATCTGTGTTTGGTTGACCTGAATCATACTCATATTTCTCAAGCAAAACCACAAGCTAACCAAAACCAGTTTGTTAATATCTTCATGTTCTTCTACAAGCTTCTAAGCAACTTACAGAACACAAGTTGAAAATTAGGAGGGGTTTCCAGCCAGTGTTACTACAGGGAGCAAGAAAAGCTGGGTCTTGTGTGGTTGCAAAACTTCTTAAAAATTCCCACCAAAAAAAAAAAAAAGTTGCCCATTTTTAAAAATCAGGACTGTTCAAGGTCTCCTCCTTTCTTTTGAAAGACATTTTAAATAAAAATGCTTGAAAGTACTTAAACGTCTTGCATCTGCTCATCTCAGTGCTACCAAAGGTGGTGCTACACCTTGTTGAAACTCTCTTTTGAAAAGTGTATTTTGGTTCCTAGGCTGCTTTGACACTTACAATAACTCTTCAAACTCTAATTCAACATGGCTTGTTACAACATGGTCACAAAAATTAATAGAGATTGTGATGTTCTCTTTTTAAAGTCTTTGTTCTGAATTCAGAAGATGGACTGGAATTTGGAGCATATATATGGGGAAAATTTACAGTAATTTTGTGGTGTTTGGTTTTGGTTTTTTGTAGAGGTTTGGGGTTTTTTTATAGAGATTGCTTAAATTCTCTGGTTTATGTTCTGCCTACACAAATGGCTATATCAGCAATGTGTTTTCTAAGCAAAGAATCACAGCATGGGCTAAGGTTTGAAAAGCAGGAGAATGAAAAAGAGCTGTTTCTTAAGATTTTACTGTCAAGGTACTATTTTATCTACTGCCTACCTATTGCTTATTGCTATTGTACACCATTTCTATTCTTGGGTATAGTTCCTGATACTTTAGGATTTAAAAGCCTGCAAGAAACCTATCTGATTTTAGTTTTTGAGATTTTGGACAGCAGCAGACTATCTTTTTTTGCTCATTGTACTGATTAATCTGAGTTTTTGCTTCTGTACCTCTGCCAACCTGAATTTGACTATCATGCATGTTCCAGTCATTGGATTTTGTAATTCCTTCTTCTGTTATAGAGCCTTATATAATCAGATATCAGTTTTCCTTTTCAATACATTGTCACAAGCAAAACAGAATTGGATTTGTTTATGCCTTCTTATGCTATAGAGCCATTTGTAATCAGATATCACTTTTCATTTTTGATGTGTTGTCACATCACAAGCAAAACAGTCTTGACTTGGAGAAATGCTTTTGACTCATTGTCAGTAAATGCAGAGTATAGACAGTGAATGTGACATGACTACACTCCTATTTAGTGTGTAGAAATGCCAATCTCAGTATTCAGATTTTGAAGTTTACCTATCAGGATATCTGCCATTATTTTCAATGCTGCTTTGGTGTGTACTATTAGCTGAGATTCCTGTGATTCACCTACAGTTAGCACCACATCTTTTTCTTTCCGGAGAAAAACAATTCAGCATTCTTGGGACAATTGGAGTGTCCTGCAGAAGTTCTTTATTCCTACCGTTTTATGCTTTTTGCTGCCTGATTTAGAAGCCATACTTAGATCTTCTGATCTGTTGCTTAAGGACTTGCAGGCAGGGTAAAAACTGTCTTACCCTGAAAAAAACCCTGTCTTACTCTCCAATTTCAAGTGTGCAAGTAAGTCACAAGCGATATCACTTCTATTTCACTTTTTGACAATCAAGCCAGGGGTATTAAGAGTGCTTCGTACCAGCCTTATGAGTTCAAACCAGAGCAGCTTTGCATAATATGAAGGTATGAATCCTCTCAAAGAGGTCCGGAAATGTTTACTAGCCTTGAACTTCATTAGACAGCTTGCAGGGAACTCAGTTATCATTAAGCACCAATTATGGATAATTATTTTTCAAAGATTTAGGAAGAAAAGCCATCTAAATTATGCTTCATCTTGGCTTCATAGGACCACTTGTAAGTTCAATGCCTCAAGTTTAAACATAACAATATAACTGCTAGCTTGGGACACACTGAAGCTGCAGCTGCTGTAGCTGGTGGAGCATTTCTGTCACAGTAAGCTTGCATCCTGTTGTTGCAACGAACAGGCACATGTGTCAGGGTACAGGCTTCTTGGCTGGCAGGAGATCGCTCCATTTCCACATCCTTCATTCTCATTGGGAGAGCAGAGGTGTTGGGAGTGCCGACACTGCTGTCCAGGTATCTAGGTTGCATGGAAAACAACTAAAATTTAGGATGTCAGTGGGCATTTGTTTTATTCTCCCTATTACCTGATTTTTCCCATTTTGAATCATCCCAGTGGTCTCAGGGTAGGAGAAACTTGTTTTCCTATTGCTGTTTCAATTTAAACAAAAGAAATGGAATAGTTTCTTCCTGTACAACTTCATGTAACTGGCTAATTGGCCTCCTGTAATTATTGCTGTAGTTGAAATGCATCTGCATTAGATGTGAGATTTATGGAGGTCATCTGGTTTCCTGGAAAAGTTGGACTGCACTCAAATATGGAACCAATATAACTCTAACCAATATCTGATTTTTCTCTGACTTTTCTCACTTGCTAACATTGTAGCTCCACCACAAAAAAAGCTGGTTTAATGAAAAATAATCTTTTGAACACAAGTATAAGGAAAGTAGGAGAACTAATTTTAACATATTCAGAGCTTTAATGGAGAAATGGTGAAATAATAGTCTTCCTTTGCATGTTGATTCCAGGCAATAATTGGTATATGTAGAGTCATGCATGTGTGTATGAAACTTGACACCCTCTGAGAAAGTACAGCTTCAAGTTGCAAGTTGAAACCGCATGTGCCCGTAAATCTTGGATGTGCATCTTGGATGTGTACACAGTTGCATTAGATGTATGTAAATGTGCAAAACAGACATTGTTTTACTTCTAGACCTCAGCTTTCAAGTTTTTGTTTATTGGTTAAGATTATCTGTCACACAGATTTCCTGTTTCCTCTTTGGATAGAGATACATATCTCAGATAGAAATTAAGCCATAGTTAAATTATTTTAAAAATAAAATTATGCCTATCATTAATGTGCTTTCAGATTAATTGGATGTGTAAAGAAATTTCAAGTTCTTCAAGATCTCGAGCACCTTATTAACAGAAGAATTCCTTTGAAATACTAGAACCAATTTTTACATTCATTTACATACCATCAACATCTAATCTTTTTGTTTGATTGTTTAAGGAGGAAAAAAGTCCTTACCAATATGAAAAACTGTTTAGCTAGTTGTTTTTCATTTTTATTTTCTCCAGGTAGCTTTTACTTTAAATTCAATACAGACTTTTTCTCTGTATTTTATCTTTTACTGGAGCAGCATTTCACTGCAGTGGAATTATCATAGAATATGCTGAGTTGGGAAGGATCACTCCTGACCCTGTGCAGGACATCCCAAGAGTCATATCATGTGCCTGAGAGTGTTGGCCAAATGCTTCTTGAACTCAGACAGACTTTGTGTTGTGACCACGTCCCTGGGCAGCCTATTCCAGTGGTCAAACACCCTCTGGGTGAAAAACTTTTTCCCTAATAGCCAACCTAGACCTCCTCTGACTCAGCTTCACGCCATTTCCATGAGTCCTCTGGTCATGAGAGTGAAGAGATCTGTGCCTGCCCCTCTGTTACTCTTCAGGAGGATGTTGAAGACTCCCCTTTTCTAGGCTGAACAGACCAAGTGACCTCAACCATCCTCATAAGGCTTCCCCTCCAGACTCTTCACCATCCCCATGGCTCTCCTTTGGACAGTCTCTAATAGCTCCCAGGCTTGTCTGGAAATGAACTCCATTGTTTTTTATTATGTGACAGAGGGGCACTAGAGGTCACTTTCCTTCATTCACAATTTGAGAGCTAAACTGAGAGCCTGCACAATTATGGACATTAAAGTGATGCATCAAAGCAGGCTTCATTAGAAATCTACATATATGGCTAGTTGGGCTACACAATATTCTACCTATTGTACACAGCAATTTACAAATTTCCTTTTCTACCAAAGTACCAGCCAGAAGCCTTGTATGTACACATCAGGATCCAAGTAAATTACAGTGAGAGCAATCAGATAATGTTGTTAATATGACTCACTTCAGTGCAATTTCTTTGCTCCTCCCTGTATGATTAATTACAACCAAATTGATGTTGCCAGCAATGATTAATTTACAAGTTGAGATGCAGAGTAAATGAGTTAAGCAAAGCTGAGTTGGCATTGCCCCTCATTTAAGAAACTGCACAAGGGATCACAATTCACAGCTAACCTTGTGACCCATTACTGTACTTGCATAAAAATTGGTTATGTTGAATAGCTGAAAAATTATAATTTATTATTTTGTGATAGATGTTTAGGAAAAAAAATAATTTAGCTAAATCAGAAAAAAGAGCATGAAACAGGCTTCTACTGTGAAATTTCTGTGCAATTCAAATTCTTGATCAGATAAAATAAAAATGCCAGGCCTTTGATAATGAACTGAAGATGAGGACCGTATTCTTTACGAAATCCCTGAATTTCTCTATGAAAGAAAAAAAACCAATAACAGCAACAACAAAAAAGCCACTAGAAACCACTGAAAGGAATAAGGACATTACATTTAATAACTGTTTTTTGTTTAATGATATTAAATCCATCCTCTAGGAACTACAATAACTTCCCACATTATAAGTATGTCAGAACTGTTGTCTGTATTAAGGTGTGTGCTAGAGTTTTACGTTACTGTTCATTAATGGGTATTTCAGCCCATATTATCTTCCACATATAATCAAGTAGTGGACTTGCAGAGACTCTTACTCTAAAAAATTTACATTATCTTGTGGTGCATACAGTATTCATCAGGTAGAGGGGAAATTCAGAATTTAGTCTTTTTCATGAAGAATTTTCTTCTGATGGCAAACATTTCTGAGGAATGAGAGAAGTGACTGGTAGCCTACTTAAGGCTCCTTTTCCACTACTTTATTTTTTTTTTTGACAGAGATATTGATTGAAAAATTAAGTACACTTTTAGCCATAGCTATTTGCAGATACATAGCAGGGGAGCTCTTGAGACTCTGAAATCAAGAGAGGTAAGATCTGGAGTGAGAACTCTTGCTCAGTATGTGTTTTCCAGAGAGAAAAGTTTTTGATCCCACCTGGCACAAATGAACTCAAAGGAAAACTCACTTCTGATTACGAAGACTTCACATCAGTGCACTAGAGGCAATACCATGCTGTTTGAGAGCTGATGTCTAGATGATACTTCACGATTCTGAGTGTTCTGTGGCAATTTTGAGGTAAAGGAAGCAACGCTAGACTGAACATCAAGAACAGGGTGGATTAAACATTCAAGGGCATCTTTGGGGCTAGGGGGGTCACACACAGAGGTTTCCTCCCTCCCATGCACACTGTTTTGAAATACCTGGGAAAAACTTTAATTTCAATTGTGTGGGATGGGAAGGCTATTTCCCATCTATCCCTAAATTTAATGCCAAAAAGGATGTAAATATCATTAACTGCTTGAAAATCTACAGTTGATCATCTGCATGTAGTGATCGGAAAATAGGCCTTTATAGTTGTAGATAGTTTTCTTTATGTAACAGCCTACACAGTTGAATATAGAGGGACGTATAGAATAGACTTTTTAAAATGTGTTAGAATAACTTAATCTGGATTAAGACCATGTAAATTTGAGTAGCAGAGTGCTAGAAAACTATTTAAACTGAAAATAGGACTTCAATGTTAAGCTATTTTTAATGATGTACGGGACCTGTTATAACCTTAGTGGCTCCCTCCAGATAATTTTTGATTGCCTAGCAATGCTTTAGTTACTTTAGTACATCCAGCATCCTAAAATTTGCAGCCTGTGGAAGATACAATACATCAGTTTTTGCATTGTGAAACTCCCCCGAAGCTTACAGTTCCAGAGAACACAACTTCTAATTGAAGATTATTTGGATGTTGACAGCACACATAGCCTACATTAAATTTTCAAGTTCTTATTGATATTGTTTGACAAAAATAACTTTTTTCCTTTCATTCCTTTTTTTTGCTGCAAAATAGAGAATCCAAGCTGTGTTACATTTTGTAATGACAGAGTATGTTAGCTTATTGAAATGAAAAAAAGGGATGTACTCAGAAAACACACCACACCAAGAATGTTATGCAACACATAAGTCTGGTAGACTCTTCATCCTCATGTGCATTGCAGAGATAAAGAATTGCTGAATGAACTTTTATCTATTGTTACATTCTGGATCCTTGGAGGTAGGCATAACGTCACTAAAAATGGTCAGGCTTTTGTGTTACATCAGGTTAAATTACTGAGACATCCTAGAATAATGATGAGCTAGTGAAAAACAGCTGTGTTCAAGAACATCTGGATGATTTTAATAACAGACTTCAAGAAAATATACATATCAGGTACTATAACCTCCATGTAGAGGAGCAATTTGTATGCCTATCTTTAAATTCTTCCAGGTCAAATAGAACAATGAAAAATTGAATTGAGATTGCTGAAAATCAAGCCCTTTTTCAAAGCCTAGATGTGTTTTCTGTGTAATTTTATGCTATCTATGTAACAGTTTGGACCTTGCTGACCTCCTAGTGCTATTGCAGAAGCCATCGGTACAGTTTCTCCAAGGAACAGGCTCTGATGCAAACAGAACTCCCCAAATGTCTCTCTCTTTTCAAACTCTAGTGTTCTTATTGAAAAGAATAGGAACGAAGCCCTTTCTTATTGACTGTAGACTATTTTACTGTTTTCCAACACAAGCTATCTACCAGTTTCAAATTAGGTACGTTTGCATTTCCCGAGACTCTCTACTTTCGAAATCTGAAGTGGGTGAATATAAGATGGTCTCTGCACATACCATGTAGTCTCAGTAGGAAAACACTAACAGGGAGAGAAAAATTCCAGTGGATCTGTAGTAGCACCAGATTAATGGTTCTTTTGAAATAATATGGTGTTAATAATTAATTTTCTTCACTATAGCAGAGTCCACCTCATACAAAACAAACATCACAACAAATGGCTTCTAGTTCCTACTTCTTGGTTACACTTTGCAAAAAGGCAAAAGATTAAGTTCATAATAAATATACATTCTCATATGGGCAGTAAAGACTGAGATAAGGAACTTTCATTTCCTTATCATCTCTGCCAGAACCACAGCTCTGGATGTCAAGTAAAAGGCTGTTCCAGTGTCTGCCATCTATGCAGAGATTACTGTAATTTGTTCTGTTCTATGCTGAGATTACTGTAACACATTCTGTAAACATGGAATTCCATTCCAAAGTGCTAACAATTTGGCATTATTCAAAGGCTTTATATCCTATATAAATTAACAGAAATTCATAGTATTTCTTCTGAGACACATGTAAGATAGAGACGGAAAAGAATGAATAGCCCTTCTAGATTTAAAAGTCACCGCACACCAGTGTCATTTTCTTGGGAGCTCAAGAAATTTGACAACACATCACAGTTATGCTAATGATTAATTTTTTCTGTCTTCTTGTTTATAGTACAAGAACACCACAGGCTCTTTTAGTAATCACAATAATACAGAAATAATTCAATAGACTACCTGGGTAAGCAAGCTGTTGAGTTTGAAGAGGTGGACATTCTCGGCCCTTATGTACAGATGGTCCATAATGCATGCTTTCTTCTAGAGGAGTGAGGTTTCCCGGCTGGAATATTAATTCCTGAGATAAAATGCAAAGTTTGTCTTTTTGCCCTGTCTCTCAGAGGAAAGGTTCCTGTGTTTACAACATCGGCAGCAATAGCAAATGTGTGCTTTTCTAATAACAATCCAATTATATGGTTATTTTAAAGTGCACAAAATTGCAGATGTTAATCAAGGGCTATTTAGGTCATTAGCACACTCCTCTTGAAGGACAACATTTTTATTATTACTTTATTATCATTTGAAAAATTATTGCCATCTTTTATACCAAACCAATCAGACTCAATAAATCCAAAATAACATTTTGTTTCAACTTCTGTATCCAATAAGCAGTAACACTATGATCCAGCATCCACAGGCGGTATTACTCACAGTGGTCTTTCCATTCCTCGTGCGGCATTTAAATATTCTATATCTCCAACAACTCATACAAGAATAAGATGTGAACATTTGAGGTCCTTCTATACTAACACTGATAATTATTGGGGGGGGGTTTCCCAATAGAGAAAGAATTTATACCATTAATGTAATATGAATACTCTACAAAACTCTTACTGGAAACCAACTCAAAATAATAAGGTAACTACATACACAGCAAATTCTACTTTGCTTCTGTCCTTATTTATCTCCAAAACTGACTAAGATTTCAGTCTCCCTGGGTTATTGTAATCTGAACGTAACAGGGAAATTATTTTTAGTGAAAAATAATTCAGTATGATCAGACCAAAATTAAAATAAGCATACATTAAATGAATAGCATGTTTATACTGCACTATTGAAAGTTATGCAACTTCAATATTTTTCTTTAAAATACATTAAATGAACCTATTTCTCTCATTTAAAATATATATAGTTTTTGTCTCATTAAAAGTACTGTACCAAATTGATTTGAAAATGAGTAGTCAAGTTGTTCTGTAAAACTCTGGTGTTTAATAGGAAGGTTGAAATCTCTCATTCATTTTTAAACTTAAACAAGGTTACTTAAAGAAAAATCTCCTTTCTGTTACCTTATGTGATAAAACCTTTCCTTTCAGGTTCAATGCTAGTTCAAATGAAGTTTCAAGTTATATTCTTGTAGTGTTATACTTTTTTTTCCTTGGTTCACCCCCAAACAAAAATGTGCTCACACAGCCCTAACTGTGAGATTGTGTAAACACAGAAAACATAAAAGTAAACATGTGGGTATTGAGTAATGTAACAAGATACATGGTATGGCGTGCTGTGAAGCAATACAAGCCTTGAGGCTTGGAAAAACTCAAGATCTTGCAATACCATATTGCAAGATCTTTATATTTTAGATCTCTATTAGAGTAGATCATTGAATACAATGTACAAATGTGTATGGTTTTGTATTCTCTGGGCTGACATAAATATTAGTTTTAAATAACGTGTAATGATCATAACCTTTGGGCCCTAAGACTTCAATTCTGTCTTTTCTGACAAACTATAGAGGTACAGTTTTTGAAATGAACTTACACTCACCAAACTTGTTGAGGTTTTTGAATCCTTTTTTCATTACATCTTCCACCAACAGTCTTGATTTCCTATTTAAAATACTAATATTGAAGACACAAGGAAATTTTTCTAGATTACTCATGCAGCACTTTTTCCTCTCGTATGAAATTTCATCGCCTCTGCTGGTCTTCTTATATCTGACATTCGAGTCCTCACCAAAGGTAATGAACCTTATATTTTATTGATTAAGTTAGTTATCTGTCTTAGGAGTTTTTGGAGGTAAAATTTCTACTAAGTCAAATTGTTTTTTTCTCAGATAAATGGGTGTAAACTATTTTAAGGCACTGGTAGACATTGAAGTTCGTATCTATCAACCTGTATTACTCAACTAACTTTTCGAATAAGCTTGGCAAGTATACGTTCCCTTATTGCATACCTAAAATAACTGAAAGGGGATGGATTGAATAACTCTCACTAGAAATTTAAAAAAGTACAGTTTTTTAGTAGAATTTCCTTAAGTCTGTCCCTGCAGGAATAAAAAGAAGCACTTCAAGTAATTTGATTTCATTATACATGCTCTTTTATTGAAATTATAACTCACCATCCTTAAGTGTGGGGTTTTTCTGCCATTCTTAGCAGCAAACTAAAAGTTCTCCTTTTTTTTAGAAACTGATTATTTATTGTAGCCTTTTTATACAGAGTCTTTGCTTATTCCTCTCAGGCCTGATTTTACTGTTTATAAACTTACTTACCACCACCATTTAGATGGCTTCAAAAGTGATCAGATGGATCACAAAAGAAAATCTTTCTAGGGTCAGTAAATTCTAGGCTACGCAAACCAGCTCTGTCCAGTTTTCAGTTTCAGAGCTCCTGTGTTCAGAACAGTACCTCTATATTACAAAGGAGGCAAACGTATTTCTTGATAGCTTTGGCATAAATATTCCCTGTTAGCACAGATTCCCACTGCAGGATGCCATGTAGAGGTGTAGGAAGCTGAAGTCTTGCTTGTGCACATGTAAGGAGTTTATTGCACTACTTTTTCAGCTGTGTGGGCAAGAATTTTAAACCAAGAGAGGTCACCCTGTACTTTGATTAGAAACCAAAGTGGGAATCATCATTGTCGTCTTTGGCAGCAAAACAAGGCCAGTATGAATAAGGTGTTCTAATTCTCTGATGCCTAATTAGTCAATAGCCTTGAATGTCTATAGTGCCAGGTGTATGGATTTGTGCTTGTTTATTTTTCTTCTTCTTCTTCCTCCTGCTCTTTCTCTGTAGAAGACATTAAAAAGAAAAAAACAGCCAATGAGCAAATATCACATTTTAAGATCTTTCTTAATGGTGCTATCAAGGCAATCCAGAGGAAAGAATGAAAAGTACAGGTTTAAGCTTTTTCATTTCTCGTGAAAGTAATAAAAAGGTAGAATGATATGTCTTTTCTAGTGTTTGTTTCAGTCTTGTGAATTTTGATCACAGCTACGCATGGTTTTGGCAATACTGTGCATTTCTCTTAGGGCAACATCATGTCACTGTATCTGTGGTGATTGAATGAAACTCTTCCTACTGTATGAAAGGGTTGGTTTTTTAGGGTGTGAGGTGGGATTTAACTTTAGCCTATGGGAGAGAATAAAGGAAAAGAAACCTTTTCTCTAATTGTATGTATTGCCTTAACTGAGGATATATAAGGAACTCACAACCCTTCATGAAGTGTGGTTCATACACTTAACCAGCATCCTTTAAAATGTTCAGAAGATGGAGGTTTAAGAATAAGAGTATAGTACACAAATAAAGCAAAAGCCATGAAAAAAACCAAGGGCTAAAAATTAAGCTATTTGCTGCAGATATCCTAATCTATTGAATGTTGTCTTTGGGGGGGGAGGAAATTACAAAATTACATTTTTAAACAAGACCAACAGAATTGTTTTTTAATGGCCACTCTTCGCGAACGAAGATTTTGGGAAAGGTCTTTTACCTTTCCAGCCTGCACAATGGATTTTTTAGGTGAGACACAGCATGCACTGAACTGAGCCCACCCTTTAATCCTAAGGTTCATCTGCCGGGGTCAAGCAAGCTTGGACAATGGCAGTGAGGTCCTCAGGATGTAGGTTTGTTTAGAGTGACCTTCTCATAGATGGATGGCCTTACAGGGCTAACGAGCTCCATCTGCCCGGGGGACTGGGAATCGAACCTGGGTCGCAGTGGTGAGAGTGCCGCATGCTAACCACTAGGCCACCATGGGTCCCAACAGATTGGTACAGACAAAGAAAAAAGAATTTTCCCCCAGGTGCTTCAGATCAGTCTCCACATCAATGTACTTTCAGCAGCTGACCAAGCTGTGGGCTGCTCCAAAGCCAGAGATGTGGCATCTTGACAGCCCTTGGCACTGCCTAAGATTCTTCAGTGAATGCGACCCAGCTAAGCCTGGCAAACAGCACTGAGTTTAATTTCACACACTATGTACAGAGGAGGCTATGTGCGTATTCTCTTTTCTAGGAAAATGATTTTATGATTTGACATGCCTTAGTACATATGATGAGCATCAGGAATGCAACATTAATAAGCAGGCATATGTCATCATCCAGAAATTGTTACTGCATCTTCTCCAGTGCTCTTTTTTTGCTTTCTTCAAGATAATATTTAAATCTAATAGTAGCAAGTAATGGTTGCAAAAAGACAAATGTAGGGATTTTTACTATGGCTGTGGAGGAGCAAAAGGAATGAAAGAAAGAGAGAGACCATATGTGTAGTATATTTGTTGTTACAGCTTGCACTCATTAAAAATATGTTTGTCGTATTATACATCATTGTACTGTAGTTGTAGTAAATGTTCCTTGTAATACACTTTCAAGTACAAAAATTGCCTCAGAAAAGAGCGTTTAGGAAACTAATTCTATTGAAACCAATGAAGTGTTGACACATTGCCTGATGTGGATTTGTTTAAGGAGGCATATTTTAGGTTATAAAGTACAGTCCTTAAGGCAAAAATCAGTGACTGCTTGGTATAGTGACTGAGAGAACACTGCAACAGTATGTTCAGCAAGAAACCCCTCATTAATCCTTTCCTGTAATTCTACCCTATTCACCTTCCCCCTTGCCTGACTCAATAGAATTTAAAACCTGCTGTCAGCACAGTAACTAACCCAGCACCCATTCATTACTCAGTTAAGGCATTTGAAATGTTTGCTGATTTGTCCATGAATGGGAACACAGTGTAAATCTGGACTGAGGAGAGGCTTTCTTTCCCCTTGTCAGTTTAATTGCTCCTGTGTGATGTGTTCAAGTGCTAGGAATCATCAGGGGCTTTGACACCCTCATCTGTCTGAATGGTCATAGCGTTTCACTGCATCCAGGCCCCAAGAAAATCCAAATTTGTGCAGCTGAGAGGAAATATGCATTACTTACTAAAAGCTGCTTATTTGCAACAAACCAGACAACTGTCACTCCCAGGAAATTTCTGGCTCTGGAAAACTCTACTAGAATTAAACACAAAAAAACAGGCATCCCCCTGTGTCCTGAAAAGTGCTCCAATGTGACAGAATTAAGTAGTGTAATAATTAGAGAAGTGGACAATTAATTCAGTGACTCTTGTTATAGGACTTGTGTTGAATGGACAAAACAAGCAAACAGCAATTTGTAGAATATTTACATGGTCCCTAGTAATTCCTGTCCCCTTGAATGGCCTCTCTAGGTTCAACAACCAGAAAAGCAGTTGCAAGCAAGATGCTATACTAAACTCCCTAGAAAATTTATATATGTCAGTCGTTTGCTTAATGTACTAGCACCATTTGGTGATGACACATATGAAAGGCTGCAGGGGACACTAGGACATCTGTGATGAAGCTTGGAGGGCTGCTCCTTTTGGCAACACCATGACAGGTTTTTGTATGTATCCTGATTCACAAGTAGCAGTCTTTGTTATCTGGTGAAGTCTCTTGCTGTTTGTTGCTTTTCCATCACCAATAAGGAGCACAGAGGGCAGACAAGTTAACATTTCTATTTTCAGACAAATAATTAACCTATTCTTTGGCCCCACCACTCTTTTACTCTCCCTCACAAACATTTCTAAATGATTTTTTTTTTACTACAGCTCCTGTTCTGGAAGCCTGTCTTTACTTTCTATATAACACTTTCGACTTTGCTACCTATGTTACAATGATGTTCATACACATGTACCCACACAGCCCCCAGCCTGCAATATCAGCATTGTCCAACATCAATTGCTCATACAAACTGTGCTGCATCAATGGATCACTGAGACAAGCCAACAAATGCAGTACTACCAATAGACAAAATAAATCATTGAGGCAATTCCTTGCACCTCAGGGAAACTTCTCCCGGGTTGCATGTGACTCAAAGTCTAAAAGTCCTCTCTAGCACAACACAGAATCGGCAGCCCAGCTCAGCTGCCTAAGAACATGTAGCTTCAAGATTGGTAATGTTGCATTAACTTTCACCTCATCTGCCTTGAAGTGGGTATTTTGGACTGCAGAGGTGCTTGTCCCTGTTGAGCCTGAGGTCCTGACACTCCTTTCAAAAATCTCTGCCTCTCAGGCAACCGCAAAAGAAATTTCCACTGGTTCTGTTCAGCTCATGCCATCCTACTTCCAGCGTAAAAGAGGCACTACTTGTGTTAATTATTGTTAAGGCCCATGATAAGGAGTTTTTGCACTGCAGTTTAGGGTTTCATGCTGATCCAGTTGACATAGCTTGGACCAATTTGACCGCTACTGCAGTTGTTCTCCTTTGATCCAGAGCGGTTTGTAATTTGACCCATTCAGATGACTTTCTTATAATAGCCTTGGCAAGACAAAACCAAATCAACTCCATTTATCTTAATGGGCTTTTTTCAGACATGAGGCCTTGACAATCTTTTGTACAGAAGAAAAAGGAATCTGTGTATCTGATGGGCTTTGAAATGCCATCTGGTGTTTAATGTTATTGTGCTCTGTTCTCATAGTGCTGTGCTGAATCATATCTTAAAAGTTCAACAAGCATTCACTCACAGCCACCATTCAATATGATTGTGTTATTATCAAAGATTTGGATTTACCAAACGCAGCCTGCAAACAAAGCAGATTTTACAGACCCTTCTCCCTGAGGGTCTGCTAACTAGGAGGAGTCTTCAAGTGTGAAGCCTGTGTGCCTTACATCTATAGCTGCCATTTGGATGCACAGTAATCCTGTTTAACCTCCAAAATAACTTTTTAGACACAATCATAGGCGTTACAAGAACAGGAATGGCTTTTATTAGGGCTGTGTGAATGTCCCAGAGGCTGAGCTTTTGAGATTCTACCCATTTAGAGGTAACTAAACTAGCTTTCCAAACACTCTGCTCCCCTCCCCTTCTGATGCTTCAGGGTTTTTTGGTACTTCTCAATTTATTTAGTATTTAAGTGACATTTAAAAAATGCAAACATGCTTCATTTTTTACTGAAGAAGCTTGTGTTATACACAGAAAATAGGAAAACAGCTCTCCCCCTCACAAATAAGATCATCCCACAACAGGTGACCTACATATGACAGGCAGCGTATCAGCATATGGGTCTTTAAATGCTGTTCTCTGCTCCTGACTTTTTTTTTTAATTTATTATTATTTTTGTTTTTCAGTCTCTGGATAGAATATTGGCTTCCTTGAAGCTGGTGGCACAATGCCCACTGACTTTAATAGGGTCAGGATTTCACATTCTGTGTATTTAGTTTACTCTGAACTTCATTTTTCATTGCTTTTTTTTTTTGCCTATGGCCTGTATCTGCATCTTTCATTCTTTCCTCTACTTCACGCATCTTTACTGAAGCATGATGTGAACCAAGAAGGACTTCTTGGATCAACTTACAACCTGTCATCTCAAAGTTATTTCACAAGACAGAAACCCAAAATTCTAATTCCCAATTTAAATAAAAATGTATGCCTATCATGTTTCTGTCTTTGCACACGTGGCCTCCCTATACTTACATCTTTCTACATAAAGAGAGATAGATGCATATTACCAGCTTTTTTAAAATTAGAACACATGTCAATCAATTTTCTTTCTCATTTAATTAAATTACCAACTTATAAATGCTAAAGCTCCTTCATAAAAATAACTGCGAATTTTTGTTTTAAAGGTAGTTTAATTCCTGGTCTTTTACTTAGAGCTTGTAGAAAAACAATGTAGTATTCTGTTTTTATGTAATAATGTTCGGAATGCTATTGTATGAGACATAACTGTGGAATATTTTTTGCATAATATTCATGAACTATTTCCCCTGAAATGCATTTTTGCTTTTATACCTCAGTGAACAGCTCTGTTTGAGTAAATGATCCATGCTTGACTCATTGTGTATACAAAGAGAAGATCTGCCTTTGATTGTTGTTTTAATAAACTGGAAGTCTGCCAATGTTCTCTGGTAAGAGGAAGAGAGTATTAATGATACCACTGTGAAGCTCATCCTTGTTTGGTCTTATACTAAATTTAACCCCCACTGGTCATTTTTTTTCATACTGAGATGGCTGCTTAGGCTAGTCAAAAAGCACTGAGTAATAGCTGTTGTGATCTGGAAACAAGAACCTTTTACAAGTGCCGAATGTGGCACATTCTAAATTCATCTTATAGCACTTAGAGGACAGTGATTAATGAGTTTGTTATCTATCAAAAAGCTTCAGTTTGTGTTATCTGTCAAAATGCTTCTCTCTTGTTGCCTGGTGTGAGACAGGATTTATGGTAAAGAAAAACCTGCCATCCATCCATAGTATCTAAATTTATCAACTCCACACATTCATGCAAAATAATGTTAAATGGTACATCTGCAGCTAACTGGAGATTAAAAAACAAAACAAAACAAAACAAGAAAAAAACCCAAACCAAGCCAAACCAATAAACAAACAGAAGACAGAGAGACATTCTGAACTGCCAAAACAGTGGTCTTTAAAAAAAATTAAGTTATTACCCTCCTGCAGCCTGAGCTACTGAGTGCTCTCTTCCTGCCACCAATTTCTTATTAAAACTAAAATATGGATTTGCCAATGGTCAAACGACTTTTTCAGTAATGTACAGTAATATTTTTGATTGTTTTATCTTATTAGATAATTCTCTTGAAGTAATATATAATATATCTGATAAGGGTTATAGCTTTTTACAGAGAGCTCATAATTACATTGCTTTGTTCTTTAGCTCTTAAGCTTTCATAGAGAAACCCACTTGCACCTTGCACAAAGTATGCTTCTCTCCATCTGCTAGGAAGGGAATTCTCCATATGAGAGCAGCAAATGCAGAAAGAGGAGAGGAACATATGGCCTGTCTTAGTCTTCCCACCCCCACCTCCCCCACCTTGTGATTGCTCTCTCTCATGCATTTACATTTTTAAATCAATTGGTATAGTGGTTTATCAACCGTAGAGCATGAGCAGACGTGCCAGTTTCTGCCATGTAGTATATATCATGGTGTTTGCCCAAAAGGATGGGGTTGCTAGGGAGAGAATTAGGTTTATTCCTTTTATTTCATAATTAATTTAAACTTCGTGCCTTTGAGATGTATGAGAAAATAAAATGGGCACAATAGCAGATTTTTTTGAGCCCGTAATATTTAGCACATTGCAGCCAACAGAGATTTCTGAGGTAAGATCATGTGTTTTTCACAAAAGTGATTTGTCACTTGCTATGATGTCTGTTCAGTTTCCCACTCATGTAGAAAGCTGGCTAGCATACCATGCTATAACCTCAAGTTCACCAATGATCAGTGGCAGTTACTTGATAAATTTGTGTCCTTCTTCCCCTTTGTCACCCTTGCTCACATCATTGCCAAGTTATCAACCAACAACAAAAAAAAGTTTTTTACTGAATAGATGACCTGATTTTTTTTTTTTGCACTAAGCACAAACACTAGCAACTGCTCCCTCCAGAACACAAAAATATACAAAAATATATTTATTTTTTCCAGGATTATTAGATGTAATCAAATTGACTGAAATTATGCCCTCTGGCCTAATTCCAAGCACCCATTGGTAACAGATGCTTCGGCCATTGTCAAGGTCAGAGTGAGTTCCATGTTTGAAGTTTTATGCTATCAAGGCTCAGAGTGACCATCAGAAGTGTTGTGTCTTTTTTTTTTAAAGCTATTCATTATGTTTGTTATTCAGTAGAATTAACCTGTTATGTTGCTAAAATTTGCTCACTTTCATGCAGTCCAGAAGGTTTGTGGAAGGTAAGGGAATCAACTTTCTGATTTGAATTCTAGATGTGCTGGCCAAGAGTGATGTGTTCTTGGATGTACCGCTTGTAGACGAGAAGGAATGGGTGGGGTTCTTCCTTTAAGGAGTTTTTAAAGGGAAGGTGGCTATTTTGTTTTGAAAAAATACATTTTAAAATAACTTCCCATTTTACTTGCAGAAATATTTAGTTGCTTAACTATGGCAACTATGTCATCACATGCAAGGAACTAGTCAAGCATGAAAAAAAATAGGGAATCTTAATATCATTTCATGCACCTTTCAATCCTGATCATTCTATGACTTTGAACAAATTTAAAAAGACAAAAGCTGAAGCCTAATAGCAAGAAATTTGTGTTCAACCCACTTGTAAATTAGTTAGTCAAGCATGACAACTAAAGTGCCTTACTGGGTGTAATTAAGTCTAACTAGTCTTGGTTACTTTTTCAAATGTGTAATTTGTGGCTAGGCTTCACGAACGAAGACTTGGGAATGTGTAATAAAAACAGTGAAATAACAACCCTAGATATACTTGCTTTCTAAGGTGAAAAGCAAAAAGTTCAGAGAAATGAATTATATGATAGTAATATTTTTATTGAAGTACATTTATGTGTTGTTGCTATTCTCTCCCATGCCCTGGTGATAGAATTTGCATTCCCCTCCAGCATTCCTCCTCCTCCTCCACTTTCAAAACTCAGTCATTATCAAATGCCTCCATCTTGTTTAAATAACATGGTACTTAACCCTGGTTTAATGTTGGAAATGTTAAGGTTGCTGAAATTACAACTAGAAGGATATGAGACTGTGTATTAGATATGTATTCAAAACCTTTAACTTTAGAATTATTCACCCAATTAACCGAGTTGGAATCAGTCAAACTTACAGTAAATATTTTGTTCAAAAACTCTGACTAAATTAATAGTAATTGACCTAATATATTAGAAATTATGCATATAATGTTACTAAATGCTCTTTTGTTGGGTTACATGACATCTAAAATATGGGATCTTTCCCAGTTAGATATGTGTCTAGATCTTACAGATTAATTTTAAATTCTGTATTCCATTGTATACATAGCAGGTAGGTAAAGAACATGAAGATAAGATTAAACATGGATATCTTTGACAGAACATCATGGAGCATTTGGCAGCTAATTTGGAGAACAAAGAGTTCCTTGACTTACACTGTCTCTCGTGGAATTATTCAGGTTTCTCTTGTGAGAGGGAAAGGAGGTTTGCTGCTAAGCAAAGCTGTCATTTCAGGACCCTGATGCAGAGCACCTGGAATTCAGGAATTCTTCAGGCAGGAAGATACATTTCCCTTCCAAATCTCTTTCCTCTGTCACATCTCTCTTGCCTTCAACGAAACAACCTTTTGAGCCAGAAGTGACATGATGTCACTAGAAGCCTGAGTTTAGTTCTTGATCATTATAAAAGGCAGGATGGAAATGAAAAAAATCAAACAACCTGGTCAGGAGAGACAAAGGAAAAGAAATTTATTCCTTTCTAAGAGGGAATAAGCAAAACACCTGAACTACACAACAAAGATGAAGGTTGCTTTTCATCATACATTGGTTAAAAACTGGGTTCTGCTTTATGTGAACTCTCATACTTAAGGCTTCTATTTTAATGAAAAATGAAAACCCAGGAAAAAATATAGTCCAATTCATTTTGAAAAACAGGTTTTGTTAAGTTTTTGTTCTGCAAAGGACTTGAAATACAAAGAAAGCTCAACAGTAGATTGCAATTGTTGTTCAAAAACCTGTAAGACCACAGATTGCCATACATACAACCAAAGCATTTCACACCAAAGGGGAACAGGGAAAAGGTGCAGCAATGTAGTATTTACATCGTCCATTAAATACTCAGATATGCAAAAAGACTCTGATTCCTGACATTGTCCCACTCCCACAGCATTGTACCTTGCTGGTATAATTTAGCCTTATGAAATATGTGATGTATGAATCTGCATACAAATTCTCTGATATCTCATAGGCAGGCATGTCACTTACAAAGGAAAAATAGAGCGTTTTCCTCCCTCAAATTTTGTTTTTCCTTCCCCATTGGCTAAGTTTAAAGAAATCAAATAGAATATGTTTTCCCTATTTCCTTAGCTGTTTGTTTTGTATTGTCAGCTTCTCTGCTTACTACTATTCAAACCCTCTGAAATGTCTGGTTTCTGCTGTCTACAGCTGTGGCTAATGGACACACAAGATTTTACTTCTGACAGCTAAAAGATAGTAGACCAGAGTTGAGGCGAACAGACCACAAAAGTAAACCAGCAAAGAACCCTGTACTTAAGTTCACAGTGGACCCTACCTTTTGATGGACTGGTGAGGTGTGAAGGCAGCTGTGTTCTAAATCAGACCCTCGTAGGAGAAAAATGATAAGGAACAATGAGGAATCACATGAATAAATAAATAAATATTTGCTTGGTCTCAAAAGTAAGCTATCCTTGAGTGGCTTCTTTTTGTTTTCTGCTTTTCCTCACTCCTTGAAAGCCTATTATACTCCTGATGGACTCTCAGTTGTAGGAAACTCTCAATACAAATTCCAGATCATTCAAGAAGCATTTGGACAATGCTCTCAGACATATGGCATTTCTGGAGTTGTTCTGTGCAGGGCCAGGAGCTGGACTCCACGATCCCTGTGGGCCTCTTTTAACTCAGGATGTTCTATGACTCTAAGATCAGTGTTTGCTAGAATATTTCAGACATTGCTTTAGTTAGGGTGGGCATCATTATAATGTGGAGGCTGCAAAAGACCATGGAGTAACATATATCCAAAGTATTGCAATGCAGTTGTTGAGGTAAAAGAACTTCTTTTGTAAATACTATTTTAATGTCAGGCTTTTACTTGATTGCTGATAATTTATCTAGCTTTGGACAATGCACATGAAAATAACTATCCTTAAGAGCTCTAGGAATCCTAAAATAAATATGAGAGCATATGTAAAGACCAGCTGTGATTAGTTCACTAACATGGGACCTCAGAGTCCTATTTTGGGTTTCTTTCGCTCTGTATAGCGTGTGATATTCAGTAAGTCACTAAGTGTTCATTACCATCTGAGAAAACACCAAGCTGAGACTAGAGAAAGTAGAAAGGTCTCTTGGAAAAAGTTCAATGTCAACTCCTAAAAAGAGAGCACACAGCTCAGCTTGTCCCCCACACTGCCACACTGTGTTACCTTCTTGGTCTCTGTTAGCAGTGCTTCCTAATGCAGTATAATTGCTGTCTGCAATGTGTGTGTAAGGTGGAAATCCTGACAAATACACTAGGCAGCAAAAATATTTATCTCTATTTCATCTTCCACTGCATAACTCTTCCTAGGAAAATCATGGCTAGGCTTCGCAAATGAAGATTTGGGGAGGGTTCTACCCACTTTTGTTACAGGTGCGCTGGTGGCTAAAAAGGCCGACACGAGATAGACACGTCCGGTTGCAAAAGGCACAGCAGAAAGACTCCTTAGGTGGTATATTCTGCAAGGCTCGATTCTTTCTGCGTTTTTCTCCTCAAGAGTGATCCTGCGTGCTTTCTCAAAGGCATCAGCAGCGTTACAGATAGCGTGTCTCCAGGCCTCCTGATTGGAGGCCAGAGTAAACCAGTTATATCTTCATAAGTGCTGGGGAGCCTCGGAGCACTTATGAAAATATGATTTCAGCTTCTTCTCATTCAGCTACCTGTCAGTTTGGTGCTAGGACAACAGGGAAGGGTCCTCATTCCTCAGTTTTTGCAGTTCAAAATGACATATGAAAAAATATTTTCTCTCCCTTCCCATGTCGTGAACAAGAACTTATCCTGAAGCAGAAATTTAGACCACTTTGGGGTGATTGAACCCAAGTCAGCCCTGTGTGCAGTAACAGTTGAGGTTGCAGGGACTGCTGAAGCTTGTAGAAAGATAGATTGGAACAGCTTTACATTTGCAGACCTGGGAGTTCAAACACCAAATATGTGCTGGAGGAATAACACAGCAGGGCATAAACAATGCAGGAAGTTCTGGAGTTCATCAACAACAATGTCCTGACCCAAGTGATAAGGAGGTCAACAAGGAAAGGCGGGTGCTTTGCTGAAACTCACACATACCAACAGGGAGGGGTTCCTCGGGGTTGTGAAGGTCAAAGGCAGGAAGTGCGAGATGGTGGAGTTTGGAATCCTGATAAAACAGAATACTCAAGGTCAGAACACGCAAGGTTGGTGTAAACATTCACAGTGTTGTAAAAAACATGGTCTAGTTGAAGATGTCCCCGTTGATTGCAGGAGGGTTGCACTGGGTGGTTTTTGGGAGTCCCTTCCAACCCCAATAATTCTAGTATTTTATTCCATGGAAGGACAATGGAGGCAGGCCACTTTTTGTGGTGTCCAATGACAGGATAACAAGCAATGGGCACAAAATGAAACACATGAGGTTTCCTCTGAACATCAGGAAACACTTTTTCACTCTTTGGTTAACCAAGTACTAGGACAGGCTACCTAGAGAAGTTGTGGGGTCTCTAACCTTAGAGATATTCAAAAGCCATCTGGATACGATCCAGGGCAACTGGCTGTAGGTGGCCCTTCTTGACTGGGGAAGTTGGATCAAATGACCTTCAGAGGTCCCTCCCAACACCAACACTTCTGTGATTCTATAAGTGCAATAAGCTCTAGTTACCCTATTTTTTTCTGCAGAAGACGACTCATTTGCAAATTAGTAAAGCTAATTTAATAGAAATAAATGATTAGAACTTCACATTTGCAAGTGACATACAGCTGTAATTTTGCAGGTAGGTGTGGAAATTGTACTCCACATATATCTAGCAAGCTGCAAACATGCAATCAAACATGGTATGAGAAAGATTTTATCCATTTATGGCTTGCTATTTTGAAATTCTAAATTAAAGCTTAATATGTAAGATATTTTAAATAATTGATAATGTACTTAAATAATTGATCGCTGCGAAGATACTTTTTCTCAGAGAGGGTACATCTATTTACATTCCACAGTGCTTGAGGAAAGATGGTGGTTGCCTTTGAATTACTACAGTAATTGTCTGTGGTGACGTGGGAAGATTCACAAAGGCAAATAGCGTTAAAAGGTGCCTCCCACTGATTCAGTGTGAGTGAATAACATGGATCGCTACTGTTAGAGAGAGTTGAAAGGTATGTATTAGGGCATAGGCACTACAGATGCACCTCTCCTCTTATTCCATTGATACAGGAAAGAATTACTCACTGGGAAGATGGAAGAAGGGAAGCCGTGCCTCATCTTCCCCCCTCCCCCAGCTTCGAAATACTTTTGCTCATAAATACTTTTCTTATTCTTCAGGTGCTGAAGGTCTGATTCATGACAAAGAATTCTCCAGTGGAGGCTTACAGCTGTGATGGTGTCTGGGTTGCTCTGGGTTCCCTGGGGAGATGTAGTTGGGTACTCAGTGTTGTTGCTCAGATAAAAATTTCACTATGCATGTAAGATGACTCTTGAATCTTGAAATCTGATTTCTCAGCAGGTAACCTCTGCAATATCAAACGGACAAATACGTTGGGGGTGTATTAAGGCATAAGGTTTGTGATGTTATCACACACAAGTCTTACTACAGCTTAGCAAAAATACTGCCTCTTAAAATCCCTCCTATGCTAGTCATTTATGCATTTATCTCTTCCACTCAAAAAAATGCATTTGAAAAACTACCACATTCACTGTAACTGAAATAAAGAATGTCTGCAAATTCCTATTTCATTCAAGAAAATGAGTAAATAGAAAATCTGTGTAATGCAGCTTTGTTTGAGTCAGGAGTTGTTTATGACCCCATTACTTTTGTAAATTTCTATTACTACTACACCATAGGATAAACTAACATAATTGCATGAAAAGTAGCATTAAACTCAGAAATAAATTTCCACAGTGCTGGGCATGCATGTGTTAAGTACCCAAATATTTTGGTTTGTTAGTGGCTCCCAAAACACCTTTTGAGGCAAACAGTACACCAAAATGTTTTACATTTCACCCATGAGATGTGAAAATATAGCAATATTCTCCTTTAGGCTCATTTTCATTCTGCTGTGTCAATTTATTTCTGTAGCTGTCGGAGTAAATTGTCTATTTCTCCTATTGTTTACTATTTGCAGAAATAGATCTGAATTAGCTCACATAAATAAAAGTGCTTCCAGGATGATTGTTACATGAGTTTCAGAAGTCACATACACAAAAATGTTTGTGCAAAAGAAAAGATACCAGAGATTGTTACTGTGCTAAGTATTCTCTAATATTCTCCTATTTTACTGATGCTTCTCTTCTTTTGAAAACCCTAATCAGGTATCCTCCCATTATGAAATCTTTAAAAATCTTTTCTAAGAAAGTATCTGATTGATTGCTATAGCAAAGCCAAGAAGGATTTAGACTTTTTTTTTGTCTTTCACTTTCTATCAGTATTATAAAATATCTTCAGTTTATACCAGCTATTTGCTCAGCCATTACAGCATGGAATTCACATGTATGCTTGCATTGGTTATTTTGGACTGTGTTGTGTTGGGGTTTTGTTTAAATAGTAGTTGACTATATGTTGTCAATAACATTCAACAAGATGAGCCAAAAGTACAGTTTCATGCAAAATAAAAAATAGAGTTACATTCTTAATCTAAAAAAAAAAAAACACACAAAAAAACAAAAACAACATGCCCCCCCCAAAAAAACCAAAACCAAAAACACCAGCCAAATGTAATGGGGTTAAATGGTTGCAGATATTTGTGTTGCTCTTCCAATGCTGAATGGTGTCTCTATGCTGCAGAAACATCAATCCAGTATTCCCAATCAATTTCAAAATTAATCCTATCTTACTGAAAGCTTCTTTTACCATTTCTCCCATAACCTGGAACATCCACTTCTCCATAATGTATATATACTTGTGATGTACTGTAACCTTAAGAATACGGTACTATAGTTCAGAGAGTATACTATCAGTTGTCTTAGCATCAAACATGTTTCAAATAAATACATGATTTGCTGTCTTTTATCATCTGTTTTACAAGTAAAACTGAAGATGACTGCTTGAAAAGAATGATCAGCTGCATTTTTCACCTTAAATCAGCTGGATTCCCTACAATGACAATAACGTCTGTGTTGAAGGTAGTGGACCTTGACCGTTGACCTGATACAAGGATAATAGGCAGGTTTTTAATCATCACTTGTCATCTCCAGATGAATAGACTATAAACAGATGTGTCAATATTATGCGCAATAAGGACAGAATTGACTCTGCCTTCCATTGTACTCTTATATTCCTAACAGATAAACCACAATTTTGTCATGCTTTTAGGCAGTAACTATATATTCTTTGTACACACAAATCACAAATTCAAATGTTCTTCTGTCTATTAGAGCAATTACAGAGGAAACTTGGAAGGCTGCCCAATTCCTGGTAACTGGGAAGGGACAGGAACCTACTCTAACTCAGATGGGCAATGGAAGGTAACTTCCATGCCCCTTAGCTATAAATATTTATAAAATTGTCTCACAAGAAGAGAGGCGAGAGTGGGGGAAGAAAAGGGTCCTCATAGTCTATGAGAATTATTCTGAAGCTTGAAAAAGATAGCCCCTGTTATGTGATACCCCAGGACTCATGCCCATGGTGAAAATGATATTATGATGCAACATACAATTTCTGCAGGGGTCTATTGGATGCAATTCACAACAGTCTAGAAACACCCTATAAATTCTGTCATTAAAACCAGCTGGGACTTATCAGGAGAGCAGTTGTGAAGGAGAATTTACCTTCAATAAGGATAAAAGAGGAATTGTCGGGATTGCCCATAGGGTCTGTCTATGTAAACTTAATCTTGTATGAAACCTCTCCACTCTCTCTCTTTTCCATTTTCCATCTCAATGATACTGAAAACTGGGCTGAGGGGAATAAAAAAAAAAAAAGGCAACAAAAACAAAACAAACAAACAAACAAGGAAAAAATCAAAGAAAACCAAAGAAAGAAATAATATAAAGGGTCACACAGAAAAACTGTTCTGGACATCTTATCCATTTCTTTTCCTGTCTACAGTTACTCTAAGCCAGAGTAAACTACTGCAAGTGAATTTACTTGAACATATATATATATATTAACTGTAAAGGTACATCCTAAAACAAATAAATAAAGCTGATATTAGTTATTTCTAGACCAAAAATATAGATGTGATTTTCAACTTTGGAAAACGTGGATGAAAGGAGGTTAGTTTTGGTCAATGTGCATTTACAAACAAATTTAAGGCTGGTTTTTAGAACATCTAAGATCTACACATTTCAGTATATAGTCTCTTGTGTCCAATTTTTCCCAGGAGAGTCCAGGTGTGTTCTATATCAAATGAACAACTGCTTTCATGGCTGAGTACGTACTTCCTAAAAAGCAAGGCTGTTTTTCTCAGAGATCTGATCTGTGTTTGTGAAATATGACACTATTATCAATTTCAGAACAGAGAAAAATCCACAAAAGCACACAAACTCAAACATGATAAATAGCAGATCTTAATCCTAATCCTATTCCCGATCAGTAAAGCATGTCTGACCTGCAGTTGAACTGAGATTTTCAGCTGAGGCAGAAAATCCCATCTATTATTTTCTTCCAGAGCCAGGTTGTTTTGAAGAGTTTTTCTACCATCCATGATAACCTGCTATTGAGAAACACAGGTTATAAATCTATAAAGCTGGAGTGGAAATTTCAATGCCAAATTGTGCCTTTTGGAATAGAGAGGGGATGTGCGTGATGGGATAAAGTGAAGAAATTAATGTCAATCAACAGTCTGGCATAACTAGAAGAGAGGTGTTGTCAGAGACTGAAACGGTTAATGATTTATGCATTCTAGGATTGCCAAGGGACTTTTGCAGGCTTCTGCAGGACTTTTGCATTATACCTCTGGTGGCCCACCAAAGCCCATTCCCCCTCTCTCTGCCAATCTTGAAAGGCGGGAAAAACCCTTTGGCCAGGCCCCTCACGGAAACTGAGCACAGACCCAGGAGATGTTGGAGGCTCATGGCATGGCCTGTGACACTAACCATAGATATAGTAACTCATAACTTCTTTGAGTGTGGGGGCTTCCCTCCTTCACCCCCAACGGATCAAGGCCACTATTTCAACCGACAGACATGGAAGCTGCAACTACCAAGTTTCATCGCTGGACCCCGTGGGCGGTGACTATATACATCTGTCCACTCTCAGCTTTTCTTTCCCTTACTCTCCCTTATCTTTATCCTGTCTTTCCTTTCTCTCCCTTATGCATTTTCCCCCCAGGGGTTATCCCTATGATAGATAATATAGGTGACAACACCCAAAATGCTAACAAAGCTGTTAAAACAAAATTGCTAAAATAAACCCTACCTATATATGTCTTCAGACACCGATTATTCAGTGTGGTTTCACTCTAATCCACCTCAAGGGAATTATTGATAAGAACCTGGGTTACCCCCCTCCCCTTTTTCTGGGACGGGTCGTAACAGGTGTGATAGTATGTCTTCACTCTGCGGGTGTTGACTTGGGGTGTCCCTAGAACTTATTCACAAGAGAGAGCAGATATAAATATGAAAAGTTAGCCCTGACACACCTACTGTCAGACTTTCCAGGTAAGGGAGGCCCTAATGGCCAAAAAAAAAAGTGGAGCTGCTGCTGACATGTAGCAGCTGAGTAAGAGCTGATGGATGTATTATGAACTAATCACTCTAGAAATTAAAAAACAGAGAGCAACTACCATTTCTGTGAAGATTTTTTTTTAAAAATTCATTTTTGCCCTTTATTTATAGACATAGCCACAATTCTGAAGAAACTTGCTGGATTCACAAAGAATTGTATTCTTAAACTGCTACAGGCATGGGGTAAGTATCTCTAAAACAAATGCAGGTTTGTGATGATGGAGATACTGGTTGGGCTGTGGATGCTCTGTTGTGACTGAAATAGCCAAGCAGATTGTTTGCAGTTAATCAGAGAACAGATCTCTCGATTGGTGAGGTGAAGCAGAGCCCAGAGCAAACTGAAAAGAGTGAAAGAAAAAATTGCCATCTGGAGACTGAACAGCCTATCAGATAAGTGGAGAGCTATTGAGAAATACAGAGAGCCCTTGCAAAATTACCCTACTTGGAAATCGGACTGAATAGTTAAATTGGAACCCTTGTTCCTGTTCAGACATGCTGAGCATTCAGTGGTTGTAGAGATCTACAAAAGACTTATATCTTTTGTTCGTGGTTTGTTCCTTATGTTTAAGCCAAACAATAATTTGCTTTGAAAAAATTGATTAATCACAGTTGTTAAAGTAAAATACTATGTATTTAAGAAAGAAATACACCAAAGAGAAGCTGAATAGTAGATTTCAAGGGAGAGCCAGGGAAAATGGTACTCAGAAAGATCAGCAAGGGTCAAAGTCACTGGGGCAACTTGGTGAACAACTAAAGCTTTTCAGGGGGACTCAGTATAAAAGAAAAACTGGTTTACAAACCATCACAATTAATTTTCATTTTTCATGATTACATATCTTGGTGTTTTTTTCTTTTTTCTCAAGTGGCAGAGAATGTGTAATTGTGCATGCTTGTGCTGTGCATCCAGTTGACCATGTGCAAGATGTGTAACTGTGTCCCTTCTCAATATCAGGCAGAGGCTATATGGGGTATACTCAGAATATACCGCAAATCAAACCATTAACCCCACCTTGTTGTAGAAAGTCTCTTAATGCCATTAAATCTTTCCTAGAGCTGAAGACACCACACAGAGACAGTTTTGCTAAACCAGTTTGTTGCTTTATTTCTGGAACCAGTTTTTTGCACCTGTCATTTTCTGAAAAAAAAGTTTGACCAACTGTTTTCATCTGGGCCAAGCTGTGAACTCCACCAAGGAAGAGTACTTTGAAGAAGATGTGATATTTCCCAGGTGAGTTCTGTGGGCACAGGGGAAGACCCTTACTGCTTTCACAAGAACTAACACAAGTGTGATTTTGCATATGTGTGCGAATATGCATAACCCAAAGGTTTGCCCTTTCTATGAGATTGAAAATAAGCTCCCTCACCTTGAAATCTATTTATGGTTCCTACGTAACTAACATGAAGCCTGTTTGCTTATAGATGAGTTATACTTATGTGCTGTAAATTGCATTTCTGTGATGATAAAGTGAGTTTGTTGTTCTTGATGTACATCAGAAAAGCCCTTTTATAAAAAAAAATCTAAAATTGTAAATGTTCTGGATTGACTTCATCCTTTTCAACTCTGATTTATTTGAGCAATGAAGTAATGAACTATGAACCTTTTAGGTAGCTTTAATTTTGCCTCAGGAATGCCTCTGTCCATCATAAATTTGTGTTGTTGTGGATCAGGCACAAATACAGCTCTATCTATTTCATCCCATTTTATTGTCATCTTTCCCTACAAAAGAAAATAAGGCTGGAAATTTCTAGTTTTCACCCATTGCTCTTTCAGTCGATTTTGCTTTTCTTGTTGTCCATAATGCTTGCTCTCAAATCAGTGATTGTGTTGATTTATTGACAAACCACAGTTTACAGTAAATGTCATCCTGGGGTAACATCATCTGAAGCAAAGGTACTGAGTGACTGAGTAGGAGTTGTCACAATGGATTATTCAAAACCATACCTTGCAAAAACAGCATACATCTTGAAAAGACCAAACTGACAAGGAAGATTTTATTTCTTTTTTCAGGATATTTATCAGCTATCATCTAGGCTCAAAAAAAGGAAATTGTAAAGGTTAGTGACATTGTAAATTAATACTTTATCGCACAGAATGGCTTCAGGATTAGACAAGCACAAAAGTTGCAATTGTCCTTTCTAACCTATATTCTATCCGAGTTTGCCTTTGCATATGCTTGCACAGTTTTATCAAGCTGTCTTTTCTTGATAATTGAAGCACCTAATGAAGGACCTGATTCTCCTTGAGTCCAAACAGTCATACTAACTCCAATTCAGCTAAGCTCCAGATTTCCATATATTACATGTATTATTTTCAGATACTGACATATTTATGCACCCTTTCAAATAAGGAAGTAAATGAGTTCTTTAACCCTTAGCACAAGTGATTGTTTTTCCTTATGCTAAAAAAAGAAAGTCTTATGCCTAATAATTGGATTCTGCTCCTCAGCTGTTTCTTCACTTTTTAGCTGCAGATATATCACAGAGAGAGTACAGCACAAACTTGTTTTGTAAACCAAGCAACTTTTCTTCTAACTGTGGCGGAGTTATATGAGAAGAATTTTAAACAAAAGCATTTCCAGCAGCTACATAATCAAGTGTCTTGCTGAGAAAGATGGAAGGCTAATGGTAATTCTTCTGCCAGAAAGCAATGGAATATAAGAGCTGTCATGTAGAAAATGACAAAGCCATTTCTAGTCCCTACAGATTAACACTCTATCTTTCACTGAACAAATATGCTGTTAAAGGTGTTGGCCTGCAAACCAAATACAGAAAAATGTCACGCTGGTATCACAGTGGAACTATTAATCTGTGTTTGAAATGTATTATTATTATTAAATTGTTTGCATTAGAAGTCAGCCTTCCTAGAAACTCTCTTCTTAAAGAGATAGGCAAAATACTAAACCGCTATAAATAAAATGCTTCTTTATCAAAGATCTTATCAACAAAAATATTAAAAGGTGGCCCAGAAGGGTTAACAATCTTGTCATGATGTTGATTTGGTCAGTGTCAGAACAAGACACAAAGCATAAATTTACCCAGTTCCCCATCTAGTGACCTGGTCACACACCACACAAGCTGGTAAGTGATGACATTGAGTCATACGCAAAATTGTTTGAACTATCCTCTCTAATTCATCTGTATCCTTCTCTGGTACAGCTTTTTACTCCTGAAAATCTGTATGTATCTGACTGGGTAAGACTTTACCACTGCCCTTCTAATAGTACTTTTTTCCCTCTCTCATTTACTTGCTAAGCAGGTTATTAAACAGAAAGTTGTAGGCAGCCAGTATCTTTTTTAAGTGATTCTCCTGCTCCTTCCTCCAATCTTTTGGTCAAAAATATATAGTTTCTATCTGATTATGGCTGGCCTCTGCTCAACCTTTTGTACAGGGTTGATTTAGATTTTCCAGCTCAGTCACAGCAGGAAAGATAAACCCTGAACCACATGATGATGTTGGCAGTGTCAGACAGTGGAAATGAAGTCTCCAGGGGATACCAATTGACATTTCAACACTTTGGCTGCCAAAGAACAGGCTTGCACACATTAAAAAAAAAAGTTACAGGGGGAAAAAATACATTAAAAGTTTTGAAAGTTGAAAGCACATTTATGTGTCTTTATGCAACAGATGCAGACCGACCTTAGATACTTCCTGCCCTCCAAAAATACCACTTTAAGCTCCCATGAATTATAAGTAACTCAGACATACTTCAAGAAGTAAAGAGTTATACTTAAAGTGGGACTGTGATTTCTTTGTTCCAGTAGTAGGAATTACCAGGATGCAGAGTTCCCTTACAAAATTTAATTCTTCTGTGAGTTTTATAATGCAGTAGGCCTAATTTTTATTTCTACATTACACCCAACACACCAACACATCTCGTTGGCCTCTGTTAGCTCTGATTCACACAAGTAGCAAAGAAGAATCTTCCTGAATGGTTTTGATGGAGAGAAGTTTTTTTCTCATCTGTCTCGTGCATTTTAATTTTTCTGCAAGCTTTAAATTACATTTCTTTTTTCTTAATTAGAAACAAAAAAAAATGTGAGATAACAGAAGAGCATATTCAAATCATACTAAAACCTCTGTTCGATTTCTCCCACCTCCTCTTCTCTTTCTTCTTTCTTTTCAATGACATTTCCTATGATGAGCACTCAGAAAGAATAGCTATTGCCTCTCTTGTCAGTTTTGTTTTGTCAGCTCTGAATGCTGGGTCTTGCTTTGCCATTTTCAAGGTCTCTTTCAATCCCTTGAACACAGCTGGTGCTTCAATCAAGAGCTCACACCGTGAAGAAGCTGGCAGTTGATCCCCAACCAACTATGTGGAAGATACATAATATATTTCACAGTACACAGTGGAATACCCTTTTCATTTCATCATTGAGAGAGACTGCTTCACTCAGGAGTTCCTCTACACAGAAACATTAATAATGTCCCATTCTCCTCAGGGATGTGAACATTTGGGGGTTGAACTTCAGTGACCCTTGCTTGTCAGGTTGATGTGACTTTAACAAATTCAGTAAAGGAAGCCTTTTTGAGCCTCAGTTTATGGTTTCTTTAACTCCACATTTGAGAATGGATTTTTTTAATCACTTCTTGCAAGAAGTTGTGGGAATTGAGGGCTGTGAAGAGAGTCTGTTGATACCCAAACATTGCACAATTGAACTGTGCTATAGAAGGAATGTTAAAAGATCCGAATAATCTCAACTTTGTTAATTATATTTCAGTTATCAAAGACACAACTGAAAGTTCTTACTTTTGCTTTTGTTATTTGTTTACTCATTACTGTGTTGATTGATGCAGTTAGAAATTGTAACAGAAAATTCCCACTAGTTTAAGTAAGGACTGTAGTGCAAGTGCAAAACTAGGAATGTTGCAAGAATTTCTGCACCAAGTCCTCCCTTAAGAGGGGAAAAATCAGCTGTCAGTGAAGCATGATGAGCAGGACTCACAGCAAGCAAGGCTCATGTACAAGGCTTGTGAACCAGCACCTTTTGCAAACCATCCTTTTGATTATGGAAAAAGGGATTGCAAAGGCCAGTGTGTGCACAGGAAAACTGACAACAAGTCTATCTCTATTTCTAAGCTAGAGAGGATCTCTGTGTCACTACTACTTGCTGTGTTAGTCTGGTCCTGTGAAATACATTTTCTTAGATTATTGAGAGTCTTTAGTTCCTATTAGCCTTGTTGAACCAGGATCCTAGCACTCAAGCAAGAGAGTTGATTGAGCTCTGTTTTCTTCTCATGCAGTGAGTTAAGGGAATTTCATGGAGCATTTTCTTCCTTGTTTTACATGTACAATCTAAAATGATGTGCTTATTAGTAAATTTGCTTATAAAATGTGCACACTTTAAAGTAAATTAGAATATGTTAGAAATGTTCATAAAAGAGAAACATTTGCCCTCTTTTTACATAGGATATATGTACTCATTTTTAAAATTCCTTATTTTAGGCTAGGGGACAACAAAGACATTGAGGGCTCTTAGAATTTTAAAGAATATATTGAAAAGAAAACATCCATTTAATGGTGAAGAATCTGAAGCCTATTTAGGAATGAGTTTGGGGAACCCTGCTTTTTTTCCTTCAAACACAGAAAACCTGCTAGATGGAGCCATTTCCAGCAATGTCCAAAGTGAGATAAATGTACAATATTTACAGAAAACTGGTCACTTAAGTCATTTGATGTGCTCATAGGACAATTTTTACTTCTTTTTAATTTTTTATGTTCTCTCCATTTCTCCGATTCCTTTTTTCCTTGCATGAAATGACAACCATGGCTAGTTTAGCAAGTTAAGATGTCAGTGTAGGTTTCCATTACTACAAAGGAGATGTGCCACCATTAGCAACTGATCTAACAACAGGCACACTGGCCTGATAGCCGAAAGCTGTTCAGAACTGTCCTTGGGTTTTTCTCTTTCTTCTTCAATTCTTCAGAATAATCCTAACTTGTCTGGGGAAAGGCTCGTCTCCTTATCTTAACGCCCCTATGCTCATTGTAATCAGTTCGTAAATTTGCCAACCACTAGTTCCAAATACTAGTTCAACATTAGGTGAAGCATACTGCACACATATTACAAAGGCTTAAAATCACCACCCTAGACAACATTTGTACTGGTAACATGCACTATCACCATAGTGAGATTTGGTCAGTCTGGGAATGCTTTCAATAAAGCTAATGAATTGAGATGAATAATTTTGCAATTACTTGACCCGAGGGAAAACAGTTCCCATCTTTAATTTCTCTAATTTTATTTTAAACATAACAATTCACCCTGTATATTAACTTACGTATTTAATTAATACAGAAATGATACACTATGTATATTTTAAAAACTTGATATGTTTGCATGGAACAAATATTTTGGTTGTTACAAAGATTTGTGGTGAATTATAATAAATTAAGATAAATAGCCCACTTTTTCTACTTCTGTACACAGACCTGACATGAATGGAAAATTCTTACTGAGTAGGAATTGCAGATACCTCATCTCCAGGAATTTTAAACTTCATTTTTTAAACAGCCAATAGCTGAAACACCTTATCTTAAAAATAATAGCTTTCCTGAGGACTTAGTTAGGTCATCTACAGGAGTTATCTTTGGCATTCTGAAATTAACTTTGTTGCACACACATGGGAGGACAATTAGGACCCATCTTATTAGCAATGAAGACTAAAACTCTAGGACTGTCTTGTATCAGGACATAATCTTTCATGCTTCACAGCTTTAATTCTCACAATGAGTTGCATTTGAAACAGTAAAGGGAGGAAGGGAAAAGGGTAGACCTGAAAGAGCTAAATAAATATCCAGTTTAAGGAAGTGCCTACAGAATTTTTATTCAATGGACCTGATAAATATGACTCAGAAGAAGAAACAAGGCTGACAGGGATTGGTGAGCTACACTTAGATCCAACGAATTCTCTTTGTTGAATCCCTAAAATTATGTTCAAAGAACAGGGTATTTATTCATATTATATTGGAGTAAATCCTTTTTTTTTGTGGAGGAATGTTAACTATAAACTGCATTAAGAATTCTTGTGGTAATCAGATACTTTTGCTCAGACTGAAATTGTTTTATTTTCATTTTGGTTGGGAAATACCATGCTTTGGCAGCTGTACTGATATTGAGCATGAAAGTAATGACAATGAGTTTATACCCACATGATTACTAGGGAAAATATTTATATCTCATTATGTTTAATAAATACATACTATACTTAAAAATACACATTATATTATGCAGTTTTTGAACATGGCCTGTTTCTATATATAACATAATTGATTAATTGTAAAGATATTTGCTTCAGGGAGACAAGTATTTTATAAAGCTGCATTTTTCTGTGATAAAAGGAAGTCGTATCTTGCTTGCTGGCTATACACAGCCTTTTCACAGGAAGCCTCCTTCCCACATGCATTGTGCAATAACAAGTAAAATGACCCTCCAGGGTCATGGGATAACACTCGTGCTTTGCTGCTTGCTGCTTTTTTTTTTTTTAAGTGGCACCTGCTGTGTGGTTCTCAATATAAATAGGGACTGCTTGCAGCAAATCACAGACGTTTTACTCACTGGAAAAATGGGCAGAAAGCAATCGCTATAGGAAAAGCAGAAGCAGTGGAGAGGACAAAGAAGTAGAGAAAAGAAAATTTGCTTTACATTTTCTTGTCGTTTTCTTACTTAGCAGTGATCAGGCATTCTGCTGCTGGTAGTTTTTAGTTAAAACCTTGCTTAGCCCACACAGAATTACTTTGCTACTTTTATACTCTTTCTTCATGAACATCTAACCAATCGATAAATGGAGATATGGGAAGGAGGCAATGTTTTCTTGGTTTTCTTTTAAAGAGAAAGGAAATCAAAAAAAGAAAACTCAAAACAATAATACAATGAAATTGCTCATATTTCTAATTTTCTTGTTGTTCTTAAATTTCTCTTCATATAGTTTTATCTGATCAAATTATATATATGTAGAATTAATAAAAACAGCAGGCTGTGGAGATTTATTTGAAAGGTTACTACCAACTCTGTTGAGAAAGAGAGAATACTCGGTAAGCTGTCATTTCAGACACAATATTGCTTTTATTTTGTGTAAAGCCTTCTCTTTTCCCCAATCTGTCAATGTTCTTCCATGTAAATGCAGTATATTTCAGCTTTGGATATGGGATGGTACTGAATTACAGCTCCAAGACTGAAAGGAGAAAAAAAAGCTTGAACAAAAAGGTATTATGATGTACTGAAAGCTGCAGATATGTGGATAAGTTCTATGATACTGTAGGACAGAACTTCTCATCAAAGAGTTTTTCCATTGATGATGGGATCTCATTAGCTATATTAACTCTGTTAAGGAGTGACAGAGATTGCATAATTATGAATAGAAAACCAAATACAACAGAAGTAGCACCTACATTTAATAACAGCTTTATTTGTGAGTGGGTTTTGTTTGTTATGAGGGGCTGTTTTTTCTTTTTTTGTTGGTGGTTATTTTTTGTATTCTAAACTTTACATTGCCTTTCAAAATTATTGAAGCATGAGTTCTCTGAATCCTGGAGGTGGGGGGGACACTTCTCCTGTTTACTGTCCCTTAGTCAAGCTATCAGGACACAGCCTGTACAAAGGCATTGTTTCAGGTCCACGTCAGTATTGCCAGGAGATACCCCAGAAAGCTATGAGTACAAGGTTGTGACTATAACCACCTCACAGCAACTACCTGAGGAATAGGTCTGGAAGATCATTGCCTGCAGTTTCCTGGCTAAGACTCCCCGTGGGACGAATATTTCAGTAGTTTTTACCAGGAATGCCTTGTGACAGCACGAATTGGTGTTTGCTTGGAAACAAACTAGGAGTCAATACAAACTTCAGAATGGTTTAAGGATGTGGACATATAATCAGGTTATCTCAGGGTTACTAAAGAAAATGTGTCAGAAGCATCTAATCTCTAGATCCAAAAGACAGAATATCTGGAAGATGAGTTTACTTGAGGTTTTTTCCCCACATTCTTTACCTTTTATTTTTTGGGATTTTTTTCCTGACTGTTCCATATTCCCATGCTAAGATTAAGACAGTGTTTCACTTTAAGAAGGCCCTGAGGCAATATATGCTTTACTTTTCCTTTGTCATGTCAAATGTCAAACCATAATGTGTCCGCTTGGCAGGCAGGACTGATGTACCTTGCAAGGTAAGAATATCATAGGATGATAAACTTGCACAATTTATGGCAACACATGGAACAAAGGTGCCACTGCTTTTGACTTTCAGTATGGCATCTCAGTCTGGTAAGAAATACTTGACCACTGATGTCAGAGAACTACCCACCAGAAAATCTAATATCTATTATGTTGCAGATCAAAATCTCCTTCAGATTTTCCTTAACCCAGATCAGATCAACTGTGGTTCTGATTTTGGTCAAGGTAGAGTTAAGATCTACAGAAGGGAGCTAGGTGCTATGTACAGCAATAGATAACTACCTTCTCAAGGCTGATCTAATTGATCTGCTGGCTATACAGGTTACTGATAGCTATGGTAAAATGTGTTTCCTTTCTCTGAAGTGAGTAGTTTGAAAGAGCTATTCTGTGTAATGACCACTCAAGGGTTTTCCCTAATCTACCAAGTAGCCTTCCTTCTCCAGGACCAGTTAACAGTGCTCTTCCCATCACACCGTGTATTGCCCATTCACCACCAATGTAGTTGTGAATACAGTATCTGTGAGGGTAATCCGCTAAGAATGAAGATTACTGTAGGAAACATAACTATCTCTGTGAAGCAAATCTTCAACTGTCTTATTATGCTGTATATTTATCTTACAAACTGTTTGGTTGCAGGATTCTCCTTGGTTTTCTTTAGCAAAAATAAATCCAGCTTTAGTTAAGGTTTTATCTGAAGAATTAGGACACTGATCTCTGTATTTAGAGCAAGTACTGAAAACACAAGGGCAAAATCAGAAAGCACTTTGTTCCAAGTAGCTGAGATCATGACATTGGCAATTTCATCTGGGAAGGAGATCTCAAGGGAAAAATGAAAACATGACGTCTTTAGCCTGGTTTCAATAGAGTACACTCATAAGAGAAAATTACTGACTGTCCCCATACAACTTGCTACCTTTCCAAAAATACACACTCAAACCAGTCACAAGCTTTTCTGTAAGTTTAAAGAGGCAGATGACTGCTATAGCTTTCTTACTAACTTGTATAACTCTGGCATTTAACAAAATTTGTATAATTATGAAATAAAACTTCTGGAGCCTCAAAAGCTTATCTGGCAATATTTACCCATTTGAATGGTCACACTGGTTTCAGGTAAATAAATATCAATGAGAGGGAGCTATACCATTTTGAAAGAAGAGTCCTAAAAGGAAGAGGCCTTAAATTTGTACAGTCCTTCTCTAAACCTTTTGCTTCATACAGCACATTTTAGTCCTATATTTTAACACTGTACATCTTGAGTATGGAGTGCATAAACTAACTGTATATCAGAAATATTGAATTATGCTTTACCTGAGGCTGTAAAATTCTTAATTTTACTGTGGGAAAACTATACACTCTGCTTTGATTAAAGATACTATTTGCCATTATTTGTATTTGTGTGAAATTTGAAATTGCAATTGTGGTGGTTTTTTTCCTGTAACCCCTTTCTATGCACCTTATGTAGTATGACTTGCCATTTTTTTCACAACTTTATGTAAGAACTTTAATATATTTTGCAAAAAATGTTTATTCTTATCAATTTTAAGTGAGAAGGAGTTAATTTTTGTGTGCTAAGAAGTGACAAAGGGTGGTTTTGTAAGAGTATGTCTACCAACTGAAGGCAAGCAAACAACAACTCACTCTAAACCAACTAGACCTGAACATGGTCCAGACTAGAAGCTGTGTAACCACATTAGCGTGGCACTGAGCCCAAGCTAATAAGCCCTACTAAGAGGCACTAAAGCAGTTACACAATTTTTAGATCAGAGCTGGCTTGCCTCCAGCTAGCTTGGAGTGTAACCAGGATGATCTCAGGTTTGTCAGGAAAAGGCAGTGTAGACAAGAGTCTCAGATTCCTGAAACAAGGAGGCTTAACCTGTACTCTAAAATGGTTTTGTAGCTTAAGGTAAGAAAGACGTGTATAACAGGCAAGTGTGAGAAAAGCAGAGTTTAGATAGGGATATATGGTAGGAAATAAAATAGTGTTTGTATATTCCAGTTGCTATTCTTTCAACTTGTTCCATTAACTGATCCATTTGACAGATTTTTTTTTAAATAACATTTGAAGGAAGGGCACAAATGATATGTTCATAAGACTTAGGTAAAGTTAGTAGAATAACCTGTGTTGTTTAGGTCCTTCATTTTCTTTTGTCGTATATATAAGATATGTATATTTTATTTTTTTAACTCTGTTCAAAGCCACTATTTGCTTTGTCTCCTGTCGCTTTTCCTAAGTGTCAGAATTCATTCCTATATTAAATGCATCTATTTTTTTGGAATGAATTCTGCTATCTTCATAAAATAACTTTTTGTGGGCTTTCTTGCCTTTCTTGTCTTCTTTTTTTTTTCCTAGGCAGAGACTCAATTTCTTGGGGCCACCTTTTCTTTTGACATTGTTGGTGTGGGACTAGTGCTGGAGACACAGAGTCATTAGACCTAGAAAGGCCTAAGCCTTGTGAGTGTAATTATTCTCTAGACACCTGAATGCTGATGCAGTGTTATTCAATGGGCTACAAAAAGCTTTTGAAGGGGCTCATTCTCTAGAAGGATATCAGCAGAACATCAAGTTCCTATGTTTGTCTGTCATCCAGTGTGACTTCAAACGTACTTCAAATTAAGTCCTATTTGGTCTTTTATAAAGCAAGTTCTTTAATATCTTGTTCTTCACTTAAATCACATTAACAATATACCCCTAAAAGTATTCTCCTGAGTAGTCCCATTTTTTAAAAAATGACAGTTTCTCTACAGAGAGGAAAGAGCATTTGAAATAATGTTGGGTATTTTGCCAAGTCTGTCAAAAGAGTAACACTTCCACTTTCTCAGCTCTGTCTCATTAAAATTGTATTCTAATTCTGTCTCAACTTGGTCTCATTGCTTCATAAGTCATTGCCTGCTCGTTACTTGTAGTGTGAGAGATGAAATTTATTCAAACCTGATAGCAGGAATAAAGAATTGAAAGGTAGGCAGCTGGGAGAAATGAAATTAGCTTATTCTAATGCTTTTTTGACAGGGTTTTTTTCATTGCTATGAGTTACTATAAGTGTCAGTTTGGATTTGTGGTACTGTCTTTGTTAGGTTTGTGGGGGATTTTTTAAAACAGTCTTAACTGCTAAACTATGCTTTCCTTTGTCGTATCCATTGAAATAATGTTCCATGTCTGTGTTAATATGGTCAAATATTACTTGTACAGTAGTCTGTAATTGTTTTATCTTTATAGTTGTAAGAAAGATTAAATTTTTGCAATTGTTTTAAAGTAGATTTTTCAATCCAGTTTTAAATAAATAAGATACACTCAGTCACGGCTAGGCTTTGCAAACGAAGATTTGGGATATACTCAGTAAAGTCTGGGCAAATTATAGAAAATGCAATATAACTTACATGCAATTTAATGTGGAATACAGAGGGGAGGATTTCTAACCCAAATATTCTCTTTCAAGCCTTGAATGTCAAAAGAATACACTTAGAAATTTCTAATTTTGAGTATAGGAGAGTATTAGAAGAAAATTGACTTAAAGCATAGCACTTTTCTATTATAAAATTGAGTTGTTAAGGAATTATATAGTCTAATTACTGAACTTGGTATTTTTGACTACTTGGATTATGAACAGATATTGTCATTAACTAGCTAATTAAATTGACTGCAATAACAAGCAGTAATTTAGAAATATGTTCTAAATTAGTTTTTATATGAAAGCAAAGTCTTTGTTGATCTGTGCATGTGATTAATGTCAAGTGTCATGAATTAGCTCAGGGATCTCTGGTGCAGGAAGGACATTATAAATAGAAATATCTGTGTATTTGACAGAAACAGATGCAGTCAGAAGAGCGATTCCTATTTGATTAAAAATTTGAATTAGAAAATGTTAATAAGTATACGTACGTGTATTTTCTGGAAGCATACAACATAATGGCTCAGTATGAAGTGAATTATACTTTTCTCTCTAAAGGCAGAAAATTATTTCAGCTGCAATGCAACTGATTCTCTTACCCCAGAATCTTCGTGCTTGAATTATTTCATATTTTGCTACTCAGAAAACAAAGAATAAGATTCTTAATCTTTATAAGCTTATACACTATAAACATCTTCCAGTAAGCTGGCTGTTAATATATAAGGTGGCCTGTTAATTAAGCATGATGTCTTAAAAGCTTTCAACAACATAAACATGAAATGCCCTATGTATTGCATTTGGATTTGTGCTACTGTCTTTGTTAGGTCTGTTTATTGCTGCTTTTAAATGCACACTAACTTAAATGTTAAAATGTACTTTGTCACATAATAAGTAATGTTCAATGTCTGTGTTCAAAACATTCACTGGGAGTACTCCAAACATACTTCCAAGCAGAGCAGTTTGACCAGAAAATATATGCCATGAGCACTTACAAGCTAGATCAGTAAGGGGAGTGGGGAGTGGTCTTTATTCTACATTTTCCTTTCTTTTCCTCTGCAACATCCATGGCACACTTCTCCTGTAATCCTTGTTTCCTGTATGGATTTTAGATTCTTTGGACAAAGAAAGCACAAAAAGCACAAAAGCACAAAAGTTACAATCATATCAGTGGGAAAGGGAAGTGTTATAGATCTTCAGGGGGAAATACGTTATAGATGTTCCCTAATGTTACAGATGTCACCTGAACCGATTTCTAAACAAAGTTTGACACCCATAAGGTAATAGGAGATGAATCTCAGAGTACCGATGATGTCAGTCTGCAGCAGTCCATGCATCACCCTTCTCAGTAATCTCAGCTGGGGACAGACAAAATGTCATCTCAGGTATCAGTCCTCCTTTTAGTAACAAAATCCTGTAGGGAAACAAGGGAGTTATAAGAACTAGTTTTTCTTTTTTAGTCACTTATCTTTTTTAGAAACAGATAGGTCCTTGGCAGTTCAAGATTTCTAGGGTCAATTAAGGTAGGGATTGATAGGAAGCTGTAAGTTTTCTCCTTCAAAGATCACCTTAAAATAGTTTTAACAGAAAAATCATCATTCTAAAATTCCTTTTATATTATGCATCTATATATGCTCAATCATATACAATAAATTGGGCAATGAATTATAAAGATATTTTTATTTAACTTGCACCAAAAAAATAAGAACCAGAATTTTCATTTGTTTGAGTTGACTGAAATCTCAATGAATAATCATTTTTTCAGTTTGATCATGAATAATCAAATCTTACATACCTGTTGTTTACTAAAATGGAAATCAGTTTTTGAAAGAAACAATTTCCTGGAAACTATTTGAGCTGAACACAAAATTTCACTTCATCGCATGGAAGCGAATCTCACAGCTGTCAGATCGGACAACATCTTGACTCTCATAATTCTCAAGATAAATAGAATAAATACACTCCACCATGACTATTGAAAGATTCTCACTAAGAAACTGCAGGTCCATTACTGAGTGGGTTTTTTTAATATATTAGCCAACTTGAGTGATGGTTGACACACAAAATGCAAATAAAAGATTAATACTCTCTTTAAGGAGAGTATTAAAACAAGAATTAACTTCAAGGTCTTGCAAAGCTTTAAAACAAATTCTGGAGGAAGAAATAGATGAAGGGACTGAGGTAAGAGAGAAGTAATTAAAACTGAGATTTTTAAGTTACTTCCTGCTGGATTAACAAGTATCTCTGTTTAGAAAATTGTATGTATTACCAAAGGATGGATAATCTTACCTATCATGACTATTAGTTTCCCAAACTGATAGTCTTCCAACACAAGCAATAGGAGCAAGTCCTTTAAATAGATTGATAAATTTGAAAGAAAGGAACCAAAGAAGAGGAGCTGACTGAAGTTGATGACCTAGGAGAACATAACCCTATGACATGCATTCCTAAGCAGAAGCAAAGGATTTGCAAGGTCTCAAACTAACTCCTGGAGAGTGCCATTGGTACCTGTACACCCTGAATTTTTCTAGAGTACTTATTCAGAGTAACATCTGTGAACAGGGTAGGATAGAACAAGACAAGTTCTGTAAAGAAACTATGGGGAATTAAACAGGAACATTACAAACCACTTGAATCAAGATAGCTGGATAGTAGCAAGGAGTGTCGTGTCTGAGTCACTTTAGTATTGCATGTGTGGGTATCTGTTCTTTTGACAAATTAACTCTAAATGCTTCTTGAACCCTGACTACAACGTAATATGACTATGCTCTATTTGAGGGAGAGAGGGATGGCAATTATTTAGGATTATGAACAACTTCATAAATGTGTTTACAGACAGAAATCAGTTTAACTGCAAATAGACCAGAAACCTTAGGAAGACGTATTACAGAACAAGATCAGAAAATTGCACAAGTGATTGTTAAAATAGCCAACAAAGGCATTAAAAATAAAATAATATTTCAATTTTAATGCAGGAAATAGAATTCTTGTATTGGTAGGAACCAACAGCATTTTGGTCCATTTTTAAAGCTATTTAACCAACTGAAGTGCTAGAGAGTACCAATTGAGACGGATAGATAGATAGATAGATAGATAGATAGGTAGATAGATAGATAGATGATAGATAGATAGAAAGGGGTTTTTTCCCTATCACATAAACATTCAACCAGGTTTTCAGAACTGTGTAAAAAAACTACCAGGGTGGTTCATTTTGGGCAGCCCTGGATGGTATAAGTGAAGCTACTGAAACTACCCAAAATAAACAGTGGATAGAGGACAATGAATATTTCAGGTCATCCATAAATCAGGTTCAAGATATTTGAACTGAAGAGGAAAACTTACTTCTTACTGGTAGACCTCTGAAAGAGATTTTTAAATAGATCATTGAGCAGCCATGAAAGAACATTTTCAATCACAATCAACTCCTCATGAAATACCAGGTGAATTGTTTAATGCAGCATTAAAAGATGCCTCCATTCAGCCATTCCCTTTGTTATTTCAGTTCAAGTACACACCACCAAGCTTCTTACTCACTACAGAGACTATAAGTTCAGAAAGCAGTAGTGCTGTTAGATTTGAAGATGTCCTCCCAACATTACTCACTGTGTCAATATTTTTCCTTGTATTCCTCAGTGGAATTACCCAGCCCACTGAATTCCAGACAAAGTCCACACACTGCAAGTGAAACGGCTTTACTTAAAAGCTGTTATCTTCACAGCATTTAGGCCTTAACTCAACATAGAAAACTTCTTGAACTTTAGTGTTTTTTAGAATTACTTTCTAGTGAGCTAAAACAGAAGAAATGCTGGTAAAAGACTGACAGCTATATCTGTGCACAGCCAGAGATCTGATCCTACAGAAAGATGGCAGGGCACTTTAAGTTTTGCACTAAACCAAAGGAGTAAGTGGGAGATATATATAGATTATGGATCTTACCAGATCATTCTTGACTAAGACCATTCTCGAGTTTTCTTTGTCAGCTAGTAACAGGATACTGATAGCAATCTGCAACTCATTATTGTTCAACCCATGAGGTCAGCAGTTAACACCACCAAAGGAAGCCCAAGGCCTATTATATAACCTGATCATAGTCTAAAGGGTGCAAATTCACTGACCTACAGCCTTTTTGAGGACAATTGGCTTACTCGTGTTTGTGCTCACAATGTTGTACATGCCTACCCTCTCACTGACCATGTACAATAGGAAGAACAAGACAAACGGGTTTCAGGTGACTGAGTAGCTGAGCAGGTGCACAGGTCACTGTGGCAAAAGCTAGTCTAAAACAGAGAAGTGCTTCTGCCAGCAGAAAGGTATTGTAAGCCAAAGACAGTAATTATTGATAGCTTTATGTATGGAGCAAGATATCCTGTCATCTGTCGGGGAGTGAGATGTCACCGTTGCCCCTCTCTCCCATATCACCCGTGTCTTTAATCAACTGTATTACTTTGTGATTGATATGTTGAGTTACATTTGATTTCAGAAAAGGAAATAAAAATAACAAGGACACAGGTACTTATGCTACCATATAACAGGGGTAATCTTCAAGGTCCCCACCTTGTCCTATGACTCAGAGAAGTGAAGACAGGGTGAATTTTAAACACCTCTACGCTTTTAAGCCTGTGCCTCAGGCAACACCTGTTTATGGAAAGATTTGATCACTTAGTACTTTTTTCCTGTGGCTTGAGGAACTGGTAATCTCTTGCCTTTGCTGAAACATGTTTGCCTGTCAATCTTCTCTGCCCCTTGAGAAGGGTAACTAGCCTCTCCTCTGAAACAACATGACTAATGCATTCTTGGTTTTGCTGACCCACTCTGAGTTAATCTCGACTAAATGGACTTATATAGTATTGGTTCCTTGCATATTTTCCAAAGGTTCTTGTAGGTGTAAATCTTGTCACAATGTCCCAGCCAAATATCATTCATCTGGAATGACAGCCACATATTTGCTCTTGCTGTCATTCTGTCATTCGAGTCAGCTGCTGTTACACTTAAAGGCCACCAGCAACAAGCTGCTACTCCAGCTGCTGAGGAGGTAGACAAGCCTTGCTCACTCTTCTTCCCTCTGCATCCTTCTGCTAGCTCGTTTGCTCCTGTTTTGCATTTCAGTGCAGCAGTATAGCAAGACGTGGTGGAGCTGCAGTTGCCAACCCCAGGTTTTGTTCCTCATTCTGTCTCTGACTAGGAACACGATCTCTGTGCCTCAGCCTCTGTGCCTCAGCTTTTACAGAGAATTTTGTAACATCCTTTGAGATCTGCAGATGCAACAGATTACTCAGATACAACTTAGAAATTCTATGTTTTCAATTAAGATATAAATGACAGACATACATTCTAATTTTATTTTTGGAAAGCCTTATAAAGTATCTTTGGAATGTAATTTATGACCCTGTGAAAACTGAAACTTGGTTTTAAAAGCAGCTTTTGTTTTTGTCTAAGTGAAAGCCTTTGTGTTGACACATAGTTATTTAGGGAAATAAATGCAACTTTGAACGAGCTAAGCTAATGGAGCTTTACTATGAAGTGAAAGAATTATGGCGCATTGGGAACTTCGGTAGGAGCAGAAAAAGAAGTTGCCACATTTGCTTAAAGTGTAGTTATAACTCTAGTTTGGGAAAAGACAAAAGAGATAGTTACTTTACGAATGTGATGTAACAGAGAGAGCTCAGTGGTTTCGTAGGTCTGTGTTAGATTCCCACAGACCTGAATAAACAGCCCTCAGCCTTATATTTTCTAAGCTTTTGTCTTCCCACTTTGGAATTCTGACTACGGGCACATTACCAAGCCAACTGGATTCACTACAAAGCTCCAGTGTAGCTCTTTTTATCACAAAGATCAAGACAACAATTGTGTGCCTACAAGAAAAGAACAACTAAAACCATCGAGCAAACATTAAAAGAACAATTCTAGAGATAGTTGCCTTTGAACTGCAATAATGGGCAACATTCAGTCCTGAGATTTGAATTCAGAGTAAAAGGAATTCATTACTAACTGCCTTTCCTTGTAATTATCCAAGCTGCTGGCAACGTATATTTTCAGCGGTATTAATTTTGTGCAACGTAATATTTTGTAGTTGTGCTGAACCCCACACAAAGGCAGTATTGTAAATCTGCTTTATGGAGTTAGTTTTGTTTATTATAGAGTTCGTATATGAAAAAGGAAGAAATCTAAATTTTTTGTTGGCTTCTCCCCAAACCACAGAAAATGGAGTATTGTTTTACAAGAGCTTGTTCTGAAATATCACTTCCCGACTGTAAAAGAAGTATGGTATATTTGCAGATGCATTCCACAAGCATGCACGATGTCCAGCTGCAAAAATATAGCAAGAGTTGATTTTTTTTTTTCTTTCCAGAATAGCCGTTTCACACTTTTGGGAGAGCTGGGGGGTGTGGGGAAATAACTACAATTTTAAAATATATGCTTCATTTTACAATGCCCCAGAAGTAACCTAAGTTGAAATCTGCCCAGACACTAGTAATTCAAAATAAACTTTCTGTCTGAGGATGTTCGACCACTGTTATTTTAATTCTGGTACTAAAAACCTAACCCACAGAAATAGTTTCAGAGAATCATCCTGCACTTTTATTCCTTCTCCCCTGTTTTTCCCCTGCCTTTTTAGTAGACTAGCTTTGGAATCACTGTTAATCAGATGCTTGAAGCTTCATTTTTTTCTTTGAAGGGTATCACATGGTACAAGGTAATTTCCCAGATATTTTGGGTTTAATAGAAATATTACAGAATACCAAGTGAATCGGAAACACCGAATTTCAAGCTGGTGATTTTGACCATAGCATGCATAGGCGATGAAGTATACATGGGAGGTACAATTTAAGCAATTTCCATGTAATTTTTGACCCATAGCTGATGCAGAGGACAAAATTTTTTCACTTCTATCCATTGAAGTACGGACAGATGTACACTCTCTCTTTGGCATCTTCATCTCCTCTGGTGTCAAGACAGATGCAGAGATGCAATGGCAGCAACTTCTATGATGTTTGTGGAGAAACAATTAACTGAGGGACCAATTCCACATGGAATACATGTCAGGCCACTTGGTTTCTCACCCATCCAGTTAAAAAGTTACAAGAATTCAGAACGGGGATGCATTAAAAGCCTTTTCTTTACACACCACCTCAGGATGCCCTGGATATGACACAAACTTAGACAGTTCCATCTGATTAAGCTAGGAAGCTTATGAAGAAATCACTTCCCTTTGCCCACTTCTGACACTACATCAATTTAATATAGGCAAGCCCTTCTTTAAGAATTGAATAAAGGGAGCATTAATGTCCTAGAAATTTAGGGTACAGGAGGAGAAATTTTATATTTCACAATAATGAGTGCCCTGGATCATTTCGGGGAAGTTATTCAGTGTGACTCAAGTGAAATTCAGGTTGTATTTTGCAGGTCACATTACATCGTCTGAAACATCCTTCTTGGAAACCATTTACCTTTCTTTTAAATGTATTTTTAAATTGGAATGATCCCTTGCTTCTACATGCTTATAAAAAAAAACATGTCTCTAGTATCTAGATATTATGAATTACAAATAAATTGTTCCTAAGTTTCAAGACATTGGCGGGAGTGGATAGATTTTTAAATTTCACAGATTTAACACTTTACCAGGTTATGATATAACATAAAAAACAAAAAAGAGGAGAGAAGGTCAAGAAATAGTCAGTCAGTAGGTGTAGTTTACAGCCTTATTAGAAATGTGAATACCTTTTTTTTTTTCAGTTTACCACACTAAACATCTTTGTACAAGGCAAACAGCTATCTTCATTTTCTCAATTCTGCTCTGGCTAGGCCTTACAAATTATACTGATGTGTTGAGGCATCGACAGAAAATAGACCTTCCTTTGATCTGAAGCTGTAATTGGTCCAGATTTCTGATGTCCTCTCACTTTGGTGAAACTCTTATTTAGTATTGCCAAAAGCTGTGGTACTTTAATAGCAAAAGTATATCCTGACACTGCAAAGGCTCTCTGGTACACACATTTAGCATGGACACCTCTTCTGCTCTACTGCTAGTAAACTGTTCTCTTTCGTAATTGTCCAGTACATTTCAAGAACTATTTTTCTTGGGTTTATGTACCTCAGGTGTGTGTTCTGAAACCTGGTTCATTAATTTTCAAAAAGGTCTGAGAAAACCTAAAATGAAAAAAAGGGGTTGCAAGAACCTAAATACTTATTTTTCCAGTCTACTGTATTAAATCCTAAAAATCTCATAATATCAATAAACAATTGAGGAAAACAAACAAACAAACAAAACCCCAACTAACCAAACAAAAAACCCCACAGTTTTCAGGCAGTTAGCAACACTGTATATGAGATCACACTAAGAATTCAGTTATGGCTGTCATATTTTTGCAATACCTGAAACATCTGCACCCTAAGTTTGCATTTTATTTCAATTTCTCTGTGAAGGTAAGAGTTTCCTAAGAACTACACCACCTAAGAACTAAACTTTGGGATTCCCACTTTAGTTCCACCTTTATACTTACCTCCTCATGCTGGTGTGGTATCTGTCTTCTTGGAAAACAGCACTGAGGCTCTTCTCTCTTTTTAAAATTATTTGCATTGGTAAACTACAGCAAGTCCAGTCCTTTCAGTAAAGAAGTTTGAGGACTTTTTGTAAGCACTAAATGATAAGGTTGACCCTGAGAACAATAACGCAAGAGCATTAAATGTCCATCAAGTGCAGTTCAGTAAAGGCAATCAAAAGGAAAATAATGTAAAATGAAAAGTGGTGAAGTCACATTATATCACCACCATTAGATTTTTAGTAGGTATGTCAAGTTACTTGTTTTAAATTATCCAACATCAATAGGAAGTCGCTAATTTGGAAGTGCCTACAGATGCAAAAGAATCTTAATAAAGGCCTAGAAGGAAATTAAATATTATTCATATATGTGTGTGTCAGAGATAAAAATTCTACTATAGCTTTAATATGCAGCAGTAAGATGGGGAATTACCATTAAAAAGTGATCATATAATCATACATTATTTATATGGTTATAAGAGACACATTGGGTATCCTGAGTTTTACAGTATTACTGTATTATTTACCTTAAACTGCAAGTCTTCAGCTTATTAAACATAAAAGCACAGGGTGTTGCTTTTAAAGAATAATATCTGAAGAAAACTAATTTTTAGATTAGTTTTGAAAGCTTTTAAAAACCCAAAAGGCAGATATAATCCCCTCAACATTAATTACTCTTTTACTAAATGAACTGTTCTCATTTATTTTAAAGCCCCCAATCAGAAATCTCATTAAAATAGTACCCAGCCTCGAGTTTGAAAGTGAGGAGGGGGTGCTTCTGGGAAGAAAAAAGGAATAGTTGTCTAAATTTTCAATATCTTTTGGAGCTGTATTTTACTTACAACAGTTTGTTGTTAATGAAACTGTGAGAGCTAAAATGCTACAAATGAGCTTAATTTCCTCTTTATTTTTCTTTATGTTCATCAAAGTGCCGCTAGGACTCGATATTATTAAATATGGATTATTGTTTAGACTTGTATCTAATTGGATAGCATATCTATCAGAGTAAAGAAAAACAACACCTCTGCAGCCCTAGCTCTAAGATTTTAGTTTAGAAAGAATAAAAAAAGGCATAGAAAGTGTAGAACAGCTTCAGATCATTACTTCATACCTTTATACCTTGAAAGTCTTTTTGGTGTTGTATATGTACACTGTTGACCTTGAAATCCAAAACTTAATTACACTGGGAATTCAATGGGAACTGTTTAAAGAAGAGTGTATCTCTCAATGCTGTTTCTGGCAAGTGATCATCAGTTTGAGCTGGAGGTGCTAGGAAATAGTTTTTGCCATGTGTGGGAAGAGATGGTTCATTGTGGATAGAAGAGCAAAACCCACTGTCTGCCATTTAATCTGCTTGTGTCTTTGGGTGTTTTCTTAATAATATGTGTGAGAATAGTATTTAAAAGCTGGTGTGGAAATTGGGGCATATTTTTTTTCCCTTTAGAGTGGAAGTTAACCCTGAGAAGTCTCTGGTCTCAGTACTAGAGAAGAGTGAAGGCTGGGAAAGAGTCTTCACAGATAGACAGCTGAAAAGGAAACCTGTTTAATACCCTTTCCTATGTCACTGGTTAAAGTAGCAACAAAAGAAGAAAAGAGTCCTACTGTGAAAAATTCTTCAGCTCCCAATGTGAGGTCTAGTTGCTAGTAGTGCTAAGTGCCATGTAGCCTCCTCCATCCACTTTCAATCCTGGATAAGATGCACTGACACTAGTCAGGTTATAAACAGCAGTCAATCTCTATGAGATACACAGCCATCACTTGCCAAATGATCGATGTGTATTCACCTGATATCAATGAAGTTTTTTTCTCCTTTCCATTGAAAGTTGGCTTTCTGTTCATGAGTTTGTGCAAAGCAAGGGGTTAGGGTATTGGATTAAAGAGTTGACTACCAAAAATCATTGTGGAATATTCAATGTGTCTATATGTCTCCTGTTAACTCAGCTGGGAATCTGCAGCAAGTGGTACCTTCTGGGCTGCATTAGAAGTGTCTCCAGCAGGTCAAGGTAGGTGAGCCTCTTCTCTGCGCGGTGCCTGAGAAACGCCTGGAGTGCTGGGTCCATTTCTGGGCTTCCCAGTGCAGGACATATGGAAAGACTGGAGTGAGTCCAACAAAGTGCAGCAATGTTGGTTAAGGGCTCAGAGCATATGACATGTGAAGACAGGCTAAGAGAACTGGGATTAGTCAGCCTTGAAAAGACTGAAGGAAATCTCATCCATGTGTACAAATATTGGGTAGCAGGGAGAGGTTGTGAAGATAGAGCCGGACTCTCTTCTCTGTGGTGCCCAGTGACTGGACAAAAGACATTGGGCACAAATTAACACAGCAAATTCAAATTAACTTGTTTGATTTGGCTTTTTTTCATTATATGAGAATGATCAAACAGTGCAACATGTTGCTTAGAGTGATGGTAAAGCCTCCACCTCTGAAGATATCCAAAGCCCTGAGCAACTTGATCTAGCTGATCCTGATTTGAGTAGATGGTTTCAACTGGGTGATATCCAGAGGTCCCTTCCAGACTCAAACTCTCTGTGAATCTCTGACTTGCCAAGAATTATTACACAGTGAGACACTATGTGGAATGAAACTTTTTCTTTTTTCTTCATTTTCTTTTTAATATTTAATAATAATATGAAAAGTACTGATTTTGCCATTAAATTCAGAAGTGTGCAAATCTTAACCTTACACCTTTTCTTGAGCTATATTCTCATAAGATTTCACTTTTTCTATTTAATTTGAGATTCTTTTTGTTTTGTTCTTTTATTTATTAGAGGTGAAAGACTTGGTTCAAACAGCTGACCTTTCTCCTTCCCAGGAAAGTGTGAGACACAACTGAAAGAAAAATAAAGAAAATTTTTTCTTCCCTTTGTGGGTCTAACATGGTTAAGAAGTAGCACTACATGGCTTTGAGGCTTTGAGATGCAAAGGAGAAACAACAGTGAGCAAAGTTACCTGGCTAGGTGCAAACCAACCATAGGAGAAGGAGCTGATGCCTTCAGAACAAAAGTCCACCTTACTCCCCTCCCAGCTTATAAACTGATGCATGCCAAGGAGCCATGATTCTCAAGACCAACATCGATCACAACGAAATTTGTAGGGAACATGTCCCGAGGTGCAACAGGTAGGCACCGAAGCTAGGGGACATGCGCAGAGCTAGACCCTCCTATTGGTTAAGAGTCACGTGGGATCAAGGTATAAAAAGGCGTGCGTTGTTTGAATAAACCTCTTTGTTTACCACCTCACAGAGAGCGTGCCATGATTTCTTTATTATATAAAGGCAGCCTGCCACGTGCATGCAACATATGGCGACCCAGATGGGACCGAATCTACATTAGATCAGATATTTTAAAACCTGTACCAGGTATTACCGGTAGGTCTCCGGTTATCACTTTAGTTTTATAAAGTGGGAGTCCTTTTACCGAAAAAAACCTAGACGTCTGTAAACGTTGCCTTGGGGGAGACCAAGGAACGAAGTTTAGTGAGCTCAAAAAAGATAGGTTAGTGGACAGAAACAGGAAGAAAGAAGAAAAAGAAACTTAACGGCGGGCAGCGGACACCGGAGTCGGGGACCAGCAGACGGGAGCGGACAGCAAAACAGAGAAGCTGAGTGAGTTATTAGCTTGCAGCCCCCAGCCCCCACCAAAGGGGGCTCGGAGCTGCGGTGCTTTATCTTGCGAGCTGCTTCTGGGAACTCTACGGCTAAAAGCAGTGGAGACCCAGGCAGTAGCAGCTGAGCCGCCCCGCGCCGCCACCCCGGAGCCCCGGGGACCCCAGGACCACGTCTGCCGCTCCGCTGCCCCACCCCTCTCCCCCGTGCATGTCTCAAGACTGCCACCAGCTGCGGGACCGGCGCCTGGTGCCTGCCGACCCGGCAAAAAGCCCCAGTTGCAGCTGCTGGGGAAGCAACAGCACCACGCACGTGCGCTGGCCGCCCTGCCCGCCACCGCAGGGACCTATAACGGTCACGCTGGGTCTGCCCGGCGAACCGAGCCAGCGCCGCTCACCACCGCCCACACCACCCGCCTCCCCTGCAAGCGTTCGCTGCCCCTTTCTCCGGCCCCGCCCCCCGCCCAGAAGCCGCGCGGGACAGGGGAAGGCACACCGAACGCCTGCAGCCCCCGGACCCACCTCGCCTAGCGAGCCCCCGCCACCACCTTCTGCCGACCCACGCATGCCTGTAGCCACCGCGTGAAGCCTCAGCGTAGAGGAAAAACCCCCCCGCGGCGCCCAGTGAACCGCGGGACACCCGGAGCCGCTCCCCACCGACCCCCGGCCGTCTGTAAGGACTGCGCCGACCCTTAAAATCGGGAAAAACCGCCGAAAGCCGCCATGAACCCACAGAGAACCTGTTGCCGCTTTTGCCGCTTTTGCCGCCGCTTCCCCGCCGCCGCGCCGAGCCGCCGCCGAGCCGCCGCCGAGCCGCGCCGAGCCGCCGTGGAGAGGAGAAGGACCCCGCGCACCGCCGCCGCAGCCGCTGCCGCAGCACCCCGAGCCCGCCGCGCCGCTGTTTGCAGCCACCACCGCTGAGCCAGGAAACCAGCCGACCAGAACCAGCAGCCAGCAACTACACAGAACTTCTACCCGCGCGCATCCAAACCGCCGCAAAAAGGTAAACTGAAGAACTTTTTCCTCACCGCAATTTCAAAAGACACAGATACACGACACACAGCCCACGAATGGACAACGCAAGAGCATAACACCCACAAGCACCCCCTCAATAACACTGCCCGCAGCAGCCGCCCAACTTTTAGGCATAGGGACACAAACGCCCGAAGTCTGGCGGGGGGGGAATGGGAGATGTTCGTGAATTGAGCACTGAGTCAGAAGCCCAGAGCCAAAGGCACACGAGCCGATGGGAGGGGACGGAGCCTGAGATGCGAGATCCCCACTCATGGGACCATCGCAGAGGGCTCCATCACGGCGACCGGGGAGGCAAGCCAGCAGAATCACCTCCCCGTCCCGCGAATGACTGCCGGCCACGTGGTACCTCATGGGCGTCGCCATCTTGCCCATTAAATGGCCCAGGTGCTGAACTGTCTCTTCCGGTCCCTGAGCCGCCCCGCCCCACCCATAGGCGTGAGGGGGGAGGTAGCCCCGCCCCCTCGCCGCCTCCGACACCCGCCCACACCCCCCCACCGGGAACCGAGGCTGCCGCAGCCACGGGGAGGGGGGGAAGGGGGGAGGAGGAGGAGGGACTACCAGTAGTTCCGTCGGGAAGCAGCGAGGAGGCAAACAGGGCAAAGTCGGATAACAGGTGGGAACAAAACAGGGGTAAGGCGATTCGACTGGGCAGCCTGGAGGTTAACCGGGCATACTCAAATGAATTTAGCCAAAGCCACGCCCCTCAGCCTGAGCCCCTGCACGGAGCTATTCAGAGGCTGAGGCATTTGGTAAGAGATTGTGGCATATCCCTAAATAATGCCTCTGGGCATCCGAAGGCATTGAATTCCATCCATTTTTCCACCTCACATGACACAGAACATGTGCACTGCTTATCTGACTTTCGGGAGAATGGTGCCAATAACACAGCAAACACCCCAACTGGTATAACAGTAAATCCATTAACTGGAGAAGGGAGACACAGCAGAGCAGGTGCCCAATTAAATCACTCCTGAGGAAAATACAAAGTAACAATCAAACAGGCGCTGAGAGCCATGAGAAGGCTTCTCACCACAGACAAAAACAGCAACCTGCCCAGCACAAGAGTGTTACACAGTTGTACTGATTCAAACCCACAACATTTAAATTGGCTGCGGACTGCTTTGCACAGGCAAATTGAATACAATGAGGCCAGAGAGATGCTGTATAAGCAGTTGGCTTCTGATAAGGTGAACGCAAGCTGTGAAAAGGCTTTGCAAACCCTCTCTGGAGGGGTTGAACACGGCACCGCTGAGCTGGTTCAACCTTACCGAGGATTTGGCTCTGAGGAGCACCGGTCTGCCTCTCTAGCTGCGCCCCTAGAAGCCCAGCTAGGAATACGAAAAGAGGCCAGACTCAGAGCAAGTGGTGTCAGGTGCAGTAGCACTGACCACTTCCAAGGAGACTATATCTGGAGACCCCTTTGCAGCAATGCCCCAAAATACTCTAATAGCAAGGAATGGGCTGAGTTACACCCAGGGTGCCGAGGGCGAAACAGGTGCCTTGCTGCCAGCATCGCCCTGCTTGTTGCCGTCCTGCTTGCCGCCTTCTGTGCCACAGGCTTTCATGTGCCAGAGAGGAAGCAGCTCGAAGCAAGCCCCAAAGTGACAACAAACAGCCTAGACAATGCCCTTATATACTGCACACCCAAGAAAGGTGACAGATGGAGAATGCTGCCAGACTCTAGAGCAGTAAGCGCAGTCATAAAGCATGTAGGAGTACAGCAGCATGGACTGCCTTTACCCGATGTGCTCCCAACGAGTTGGCCGCTATTGGTAACTGATTCAAAGACTTGTTCCTCTACCACCTTCCTACACCCTGAGAACGTTCCAAGGCTTGCCTGTCCCATCATGGCCTTGTGCACGGCCCGTGCAAGTATATTGCTGGGCTGTCTGTCCTCAGGGGATGCAAATAGCCGAGCAAGATATCAGACAACCACGATACACCCTTATACAGGTAGCATGCCAATGAGCATGGCCACAGGAAATGAACTGCCATTTACTCTTACTGCTCTAATCCAAAATGTCCAAGGCAGGGTTACAGCTTGCAGCAGAAGAAATTCAGCAATCGTTACCCTGGACTTTCCTTGGACAAGAATTCACGCAGCAAAAGGATTCTCCACAACTGCTGCAGCTCAAGGTAAAAAACACTTTATATTTACATGAGTTGCAAAAGCTTCAAGGGGCCACAAACCGGTTAAGGCCTATTTTAGGCTTGACCACAGAGGAGCTACACCCTCTGCTTCAGCTGCCAAAGGGAGACTCCAGTCCAATGTCTAACAGGCTACTGATACCGGAAGCCAAAAGAGTGTTAGACATTTGTACCAAGGCAATAGAGAGAGGGATAGGCAGAGGGAGAAATCCTGAACTACAGATCTGCCTGACCCTCATTCCCAGCAGGTATCAACCATTAGCAGCCTTGTTACCGTGGGATCAGACTGAAAAAGACCCACTGCAACTTCTAAAGTGGCTAATTTTGCCCCGTGTACCATCTAACACTGTGTGGACTGTTAATGAGATGTAGGCAAAGCTTGTCATTCAAGGCAGAGAAAGACTGCAGAACTGAAAGGAGGGGACCCTGCCTTTACCACCATCGACTTGCCAGCTACGAAGGACAATTTGGATAGGACGCCAGCTGAGGACACAAGGTTCCGAGCTGCCTTAGCAAGCTTTCATGGTAAAACTTTAATGCATCTCTCAAAACACAGGTTGTGGGCAAGGATTACTAACCTACCTTCAAAAGCCACGACCAGATGCAAACACGGACCAGTGAAAGGCTTCAGGGCCTTCACACCTGCATCTGGAAACAGCATAAAAGGCTGTAATAACTCAGGTAAAATCCTGCTACAAAACAAGGGAAGGACAGATCCAGACCACGAACCACAGCTGTGCAGGTTCTGGAAATGACCTCGTCTGTATTGTCTTGGGAAAGTTTATTAAGCGATCTTTGAATGTTATAACTGATTTCTGTTATGTTGCAAGTTGATGCCCCATCTTGAAGGTTTGTTTATTTGAGATATCCTAGTGCTTACTTATTAATTGAAATGCGTTCTGTTTGGTTTCTTGTGAATTACAGAAGGTTTGGATTTTCATACATATGCATACAAAGTAACACAATGACAAGTAAGGGCCAACAACTGATAAAGAACTAAGTGACTGGCAAAATAACAACATTTAACATCATATCTAAGGTCTTGAAGCAAGCGAAATTGTCTAGTTCATTTTTCCATCAGAACGCAAGATCCTTAAACAGACAATTCAAATAACATTCAATTAGCTCAAGACTCCATCATGTCACGCCCAAACCGTCAAAAAATCACAGCAATGCCATCTCAGAATGCATTAACCCCACATGGTTAATTGCAAATGAGATTAAGCAAACACATACCACACACATCTCTGAACTGGACATATTATAATATGTACATGTAACAATAGGTATATACCAGCACCACATAACCTACACAACACCTACTGCAGAAAAGGCCAAAAGTGTGAGACACTTTGGCTTAGTTGCCCAGCAACTCTTGGTCCATAATATTCACATTAAGGCAGCTATATCTCCTATCAAATAGGAAAATTCTTATGTCACAAGTGTTCCACACTCACTCATTACACAGGTAATTACACAAAGAGCACACAACACAACAAAACAGTGTCAACTAAACAAAAAAGGGGGGAGAGAATCTGTATAGCTAAAAGAATATCTGTGAAAAACCATGTATGTATTAATTTTCAAATTGTGACAAGCTGGAAACATGTGAGTAAGAAAGGTAATACAAACCCCAGGCTAGTGTACCTCTCCCAATACATCGGTTATGGTAAAGGATTTGGTATCTGGGCAGTGGACAGAACCACTAAATCTGATTTGGGATAGAGGCTACGCTGGTGAGTCTGAAGAAAAAGAGTTAAAATGAACCCCTTCCAGGTCTGTTACACCCCACAAGGTACAAAATCACATCAGCAAGAACCAGAATGACGCAGAAGTTATAAGAAGGTTATGGTTATGTTTAAGGTTTACTTTAAGGACGACCAGTGTGGCAAAAAACAGTTTATAAAAACCCATGAATGTGTGTGTATGATGCGTGAGATGATGGCCATCAAAGCGAATGAGAGTATGAATGGACAAGCGTGTTATATGTCTGGACAAATATTGGAACACTAAAACACCTCACAAATAACAATACCTCCGCCACAGGGTCATTTAAGAGAATGTAGTTCTGCTAAGCTTAGCCCGTTTCTTAATACAGTTGTACTCCCCAGTTATTTAAAACCCTCAGGTTAATAAAGCTTATAAGTTTGCACGGTTAGGCCAAGGCCTATAGATTAATAAGGTTATTTCTCCAAGTTGCACTACCCTATAGGAATATAAGAAAGTTTTAAAAGGTTCACAATAGGACTATAAGAGGCCAAGGCAAGCAGTATGCTGGATCATTGCAAGCCTTGGTAGTTTATAATGGTACTGTTCTGATTGTTTGCGCTGTTGCCTTTGTAATGTTCTCGTGACCTTCTTATACAATTAGGAAGGGGGAGATGTAGGGAACATGTCCCGAGGTGCAACACCGAAGCTAGGGGACATGCGCAGAGCCAGACCCTCCTATTGGTTAAGAGTCACGTGGGATCAAGGTATAAAAAGGCGCGCGTTGTTTGAATAAACCTCTTTGTTTACCACCTCACAGAGAGCGTGCCATGATTTCTTTATTATATAAAGGCAGCCTGCCACGTGCATGCAACAGAAATTAACCAATTTTACCTAAAAGTTTGTTGCATTACTTGGAACTCAGCCTCCCTGTTCTGCATCCTCAGTGCTATCTGCCAGAATTTCCTGTCTAAAAACCAGTAACAGTACTCAAAGACAGTTCTTTTTGGAATGCCAATGAATACGTACACTGTCTGTATAAATTTTTCCAAACTACATGTGATGAAGTGACATTGTCAATTAGCATAATATTTTACTCACGTGGATCCAGAGAAAATATCTCATTAAATTTTTACCTTTTTTCTTTAATTCATTTTTCAAAAATCATAATTCTCTGAAATAATTAGCAGAACTCTGGTGCTTGGGGGATGTGGTGGTTTAGGGGGATTTCAAGCAGAGTAGCACTGAGAAATTGAGCCCTGTGAGGAGCTGTTGGATGACCAGGGCTGAAGAGGGGGTAGGTCCAGGGGGGACACCTCCAAAGCTCTCACCCTACCAGCAGTAACTCCTGATTCTGTGGTTCTAAAATACTGAGACTGATCAATAAGAACCCTTTTTTAAGGTAGAAGGAAAAGAAGCAAATATTTGTTTAATACTTTAAAATAATAAACCATTTTTTGCAATAATGATGTCCCATAATAAAACACATCAGGTGGGAAAGGTGCGGTATAAAGATTTCAAGCAGAGTCAGAGAAACAGAAAGTTCATAATTTATTTTTTTTTAACAACCACTTTTTCACAATTTTTTTTTTATCTAGGGAAGGCTTTCTGCTCACTTAAGAAAAAAAAGTTTATTTCAATGATTTTCATAACCATTGCCCAGCTCTTTTGTTTCTAATTAACATTCCTGAAAATGAAACAAAACAAAAAAAATCACTTGTATAAATGTTTATGGAAAACAAATAAAAATATCTCTGAATGTCATCAAAGTAGATATGTTATTTTTATTCTAGCATATGTTTATGAATACTTTCTTGAAGTATTCTGCCAGCTCTAGCCATGAATTTGGAATTAAAAAGTATTTATGAAATTATTTCGTATTTCCCTTCTGAACCATCATGTTTACTCACTCACACTGTCTTTATGTTTTTCATATGTTATTTCTAAAAAAAAGGATTCCACAAAACTATGAATGCGAAAAATCTTGAGGCAAAGAGGTATTTGACATGTTTTCCTTATTAAAATCTTGTGATCTCCTTCAGATATATAAAACCTAAGCCCAAAAAGCAGTGAACAAAACTGTGCACTTACTGGATTGCCAGTTACATAAAGCAGCCTGCCACCATTCTATTGGTTACCATGATACTTTCTGAGTATATATATAGTCTTAATGTTAACGGTGATCTGTCTGGGATTCATGCTGTATTTTGATGGGCAGATCCTGGCTCCTGACCATATTAGTACAGTGTGGTATCTTTCCTTTTCTCGGGAAAAACTAACTATGTACAGCATTAATAATTTATGCCCAGGAAGTGACAAGGATGATAAATCTCCGACTGTCAGACTTCCAAAACTGCACAAGTATCTTTGCACGTGCCCTGCTTGAAAAGAAACCCTTGGCAGGAACATACGGACTGGGTGTTGGTACACAAGCATAGGCACTGAGCCACCTATACAGACATTTACATTACAAATCCTACTTTGAATGCGTGAAAGATGGCTGTCTGCCTAAATTACGTTCATATACTGTTCCATATATCATCCTATCAGACCGAATTTGAGCATTTTTCTTAATTGCACAGGTTCTTTTACTTGTGATGGTACTTGGCTTATTTGGTACAAGAATGTAAAAACAATAAGTATTTGATTAATAGATGCATTGTTCTTATTACCATCATATGTGTTACACATTTTTGTTGTCCCTAAATTATGCTGCTATTGTTACAGTTGGTGCTATGGTTGGTAACAGTACCACTCCAAGCAAGGCATTAGCGTTTTTACTATCATATGATACACGCCAATGTCACTATCAGGACAAGGCTATCTGTTAGGAGACACAAAGAACAAAAAAAAATACCTTAACCTCATACATTTCTGTATTTAGGAAGACACGCCAAATATCTATACAAAATGTAATTTTCTAAAGGTCATATTCTGTCTGTATTATTATAATATCTCAAAAAAAATACACTTCTGCGGGTTTTTTAACCATACTGTAGAAAACAATACAACTTTGGTGGTCTTTATTGTGGTTTTGGGGGAGGGGGAGGCTATTTGCTTGAAAGCAGCTCTAAAAAAAAATAATAGGATTATTCTCATCTTTCATTTAGTTTAATAATACACTACATACATTTGTCAATCAAATTAGAATTACTGTCAGACCATAATAATGCATTTTAGTTTAGCCAATATCAGTCAGACCTGATTTATTTGCTTAATACAAATCTAATTGACTTTCAGACTGCTCTTCTCTTTTCAGCTGTTAACCGACCAAGTACATCTTTAATTTCCAAGACCGATGGTTGGTAGCAGTTGAGAGGAAGAATGATTTGCATAAGGCCCCAGAAGGGTGCCAAAACTCTTCACGCTTTAAACAACAGCCTTTATTATTCTGTAAGTGGATGTGTTGAATTTTCATGCTTTTGTTTCCAGTTCAGCCCTGACAGAAAGAATAAAGTAGATTTTGCCAGCACCCCTGCTGTGGCCTGAGGGAGAAATTCAATGTGCCTCATTTGTCTTAATTGGAGAACCGCCCTTAGCACCAGCTTTTTCTATGAATATATTAGCATAACAGACAGAGAAGTCTAAGCCCTTTTTTTTTTTGTAGAAGTATTTTTTCCTAAAAAAATTAAAAACTGTGAAGAAGAAAAATATATGCATCATCTCCCAATCTTCTTACTATTATTGTTGTTGTAAACCACACCGAATAGGAAAAATGCATCCAACCTTCTTTATCTCCTTAGAGTTGGTAGGAGCTGGGTAGACAAAAATGTGATAAATACCATCCATGAAAGAGTGCTGAAAACTCCTCTTTATTCCTCATAATGTACTAATCCTATATGTTTGTTCTTTGGCTGCTAGTGTTGCTACTTTTTCTGATGGAAGAGATAGTTTTACACAGAGACTGATGGGCAGTAACTAGGAATGAATCTAAGAAAAAAAAAACAATCTTACAACAGTGAATTTATTAACACTGAAACAGAATGCAGTTACCTCTGTCAAAGGAAGATTTCAAACCCCATGTCTATTCATTTGAGAAATATTAAATTCATCTTCACGTTTTTCATTTCATAAAAGAACACTAAGTCTGGACAAACAATCTGTGCAGTGTAAATCATTTCTAAACCAGGGCTCTTTCAGTGTCAGATTGAACTAATGAGATTTAAAGGGTAGATTTTAAAGAAGAGGTATTTACTTTACATGTTCTTATGAGTAATATTAATCTTTACATCTGTTAAATCAACAACCTATTGCTTGTATACGAAAAACATGAGAAATAGCCAATTTTTGCTAGAATGTGATGTGTACATTTTCTTGGAAATGTGGGGGCATTTTAGAATCTGATGATCCATATTTTAGCCTTGATATTTTCTCCTTGAGACTCCAATACACTGCATCAGTCACATAGCCACTTAAATAGAAGTTTTCCATATAAGTTAGAAAAAGGCTTGGCTGTTTGTGGAGGTTTTCGGCATCTTGTAGACATTATAAAAAATTAAAATTTTCTTTGGGGCTAGATTTTTTTCAGTCAGCTGGATGAATTAATGGCTTGGAGGTTTGATTCCAGAGGGAGCTGGGGTGGGGTCATTAGCATAGGCCCTGGAGAAACAGCAGACTTAATTCTGATATTTACTCTCGCCTGTTCTCTGTGGCTATTTATCAAAGCCAGCCACCACGGTACATTAGAAGTCTTTCACACATCTTCCTCCTCCTATAACTTATTACTGAACAATTTTTCTCATACATGCATACCCTGTCTAAAATATGTTCAACTACTCCTGGATGGGATTTTCTTATGCCCTTAGGAGTGGTAATAGATGAGGTTTTACTTTCTTGTGCAAGTGGATCTGCAGAATAAGTATTTAGCATAAGGTATTTTTGAAAATGTATAGGTGTCCTGTTTTGATTGTAATAAGAGTTAATATTTTTCCGAGAAGAAAATGATGGTTAGACCATAGCAGTAGGCATCCTGTCCTGAGTGGTTTCATTTACACTAGAAAAATGGCAATGATTTATAATAGGTCATCTGATAACCCAAACTGTTCCATTTAGAAAAATATGTGGCAAATCAGAAAGACAAGCGTGCATTCACTGCCTCCCTTTGCTTGCTCCCTCTCTGTCTCTAGTATTCTTTTCTTTGGTTTCCAACTGGAGGCTGTTCAGACCTGCCTAGGTTAGAACAGATAACTTTCTACGATACTTCTCAAAATAATTAAAGGGAAAAATGCTTTATCTGTGCGTTTCCAGGGAGCTTCCTGGGGTATTTATTTCTAATATGGATTGTTTCCTAGGAAAGGGTTTGAAATCTCTCAATGTAGCATAAACAGGTTGGCAGTAATATGTGTAAATATATCTTATAAATACTTCTTGAAGTACTGAGATGGTGGAGGAAAATGCCTTAACTCCACGCTGTGCTCTGTAAAGTTCCTGGTATAAACAAATTGCAACAAATCATTTGAGTGGGAACAAAATGGTAATATAGGTAGAAGGACACATTGCAGGGTTATATCATTGTTATTTGTTATGGTGTTGCGAAGCTTCTATGAACAGCACTCTTTTGATGGATCAAGGCACCCTCTCATTTTTCACAGCACTAACTGCTCTTCCAATGCTGAACAAACAGATGGCCACAAACCAAGGAATGTACACTTTAAATAACTCTCTGCTGGTTATTTGCCTGTGTACCACACTGCACATTCACAACAAACTCTTTTTCTGTCATGTCTGTCTATGTTTTGAAAAAAGTGTTTAATTTCTATAGTTTTGTAGGATTATGTACCCCCCAGTGACTCAGATCTATTGTCAGACAGGTTCTGTAGAGTTGTAGTGGGTTCTTCACAAGGAATTTTTTTCAAGCCTCTGAATGACTGATTCGCAACCTAAGGACTCTGCTGTCATTTTTATCCATCCTGTCCCTGTAGATGGGTGCACTTTCCTTTCTTCTTCTGGATCTAAATAATGCGGAATAACACCTGCCTTCTCTAAGAATGCTCGGAATGGAGTTCCTACATGACAGCATTTGAAAAGCTTTCTGCGTAGAAATAGTCACTGGGTTCCATACAAAGTGAGATCATCTGAGGAATGATTAACTGCCTACATGGAAAAAGTAAGTGGTGTTTGAGGGAGGCAAGATAATATAAACAGCTGACTGATAGGAGGAAGCATATACAGAGTTAAAAAATTGCTCATCCTACAAGTAATCCTTTACTTGGGAACCATAAGCTCAGCTCATTATTCATGCTAGGTTCTGCATATGTTTATTCACACAACTACCCAGGTAGGTGAACAACTGTAAAAAAGGAACATGCATTCAGTTCAGGGTTTTTCTTCTCCTAATTCAAAAAGATACCAACTTTAAAAAATTGCCCTCTACTAAGTTTTAGTGTGCACAAGCACCTAATCATCTGGTTCCAGTTATACCATTCCGTTTCTGAACTTTTGTAGATTCATGAGGCTGTCTGCATGTGCAGTGGCTTGAAACATTCCCTATTCATTATTGAAAATGAATAAAAGTCTCATTTGTGATGTTCACAAGGCTATCCCACATTGCTAACCATTAAGTTCAATATTACCCTCCTAGAGTACTGAAGGAGGTAAGAAGGATATGTTATGTGTTCCAGTGGGTGCACAACCAAAAAGAGGCATTCACATCTTAAACACACAAACTGTAACTATTCATATGTAACATAAATAATGTTCTTTTCCAGAAGTATGGCTTTCAAGACATACCTCACTGAGGGTAAGATGGTGTCATTTTCACTGTTTATGAATAGGCCAGTGTGCAAATCCACAAGCCACCTACTTTATGTGTAGCATCTGTGTCTTAAAAAAAGTTCTCTCAGTTTCCATGTCACACAAGGATTACCGTCGTAAGTACTTATTCCTATTGAAACTGTTGAGTAAACAGGCAGATAAAATGCATGCAGTTTTCTGCCATATTCTGAGCTGTTTATGCCGTAGATCTGTAGCTAGTGGAACATACGATTTTATTAAACTGTCTGAAATATTTGAAAACTCCTATTTTAATCCCATTTCACATATCTGTTTTCACTGATGCTTGTTGGTATTTTTTGTGGGGTTTTTTTTTGCTTTGGTTTGTTTTTTCTGAAAGAAGTATACGTTTCAACAGGAGCAAACAGAGTTTTAATGTACGATCGTGCTGAGTCTGTGGCAATGAATTACATAAATAAATTCTACATGGAGAGATAAAAGCCCTTTCCAAATATTTTTGAAAGATTAAAGGCTAGAACATTTGCATTGGCACATGCATAACCTAATTAACTCCTGTGAACATATTCTTAATGTTCAAAGGATGATTTAGTGGAGAAAAGGTTATGCTATCTTTTGTATTGTTTTTGTTATTCAGGAGCTGGAGACATGTCAGTGCCTACCTGATGTTCTGTTTCTCACAAGTAAAGCACTGAATTGAAAATTTAGTGTAAGAGTAATTTTTAAACACCAACTCTTGCAAAACATGTAAGAAACTATAGTGGTTGCATATGCTTCATTTATTAATAGAATATACAGGCATATAAATATTGGTACTACACAGTAGATTGCAGAAACAGTTCTCTGCAGACATGTCTTACGAAAAAATTGTGCTCTTATTAGAAAGGATCTGAAACTCAGATCCCTCTATAGTGACTCGTGTTCAGTTTTCTCGTGGATACTTAATGGCCTGCCAGAAAGCCATCAAAAGACATTTATCACTGGATCAAAATCAAATATGTATCCTGGCTGTTAAGAAGGGCTTTTGTTGGACTAAATGACTGTACCATTTAAGACAGTGCTGCAAGATTAATGATGACACTGGTTGTCCAATTTTCACCCTTGAGGCAGTATTACAAAGATGTGCCCTTTCTGTGCACCTGATGTTACGCATATCAAATGCGTCATTCCTTCTGCTGCGAGTCTTAGTAATGGTCCATGTTTCCTGCTCCCCCTCCATAGAGGAAGATTAACATGGTATGGGTGCAATTTGTCTTGGGGAGGAGATTGCTGAATAGAAGTATACTTGCTGGAGTTATATTATATGGGTTAATCACCTAATCACAAAGAACGCTTAACAAGTGCACATCTCCAACAGAATGAGGCCTCTAGTGTATATTTTTGAGCCAACACAAATGAACAGTTCCCCCTCATCATCATTCTTCGGATGTAAAAGCTATCAGTGAGCAATCTGCTTTCGATTAGCCTTATATTCTTTGACATGATCCAAAGCCCCTGCCTCCTCCTGTCTTTGTTTTGTTGGGCCCTATTACCAAATCTAAGCATAATTTCACAAGAGAATTCAGAAAGTAAGGCTTTATGAGGGCATTTTTCCCTCCCTGTACATTAGAAGACTGATGAATAAGCAGCATGGTTGGCACCATCTATGCGGTGTTTTTCTCCTAGGGTGTGTGCTGAGCCACTCTCCAGTGTTTCCATTTGCCCTGATAATGACTTTACATTCAACTTCCAGCTTCACGATTTTCTTTTCACAAGGTACTGAGCTGCTTGCTCTCTCCTGCTGCTCATGTCAGAGGCAGTTGAACTTGGAGGTCAACATGAAGAGAAAAGAGCAATATAATTGCATACCACAGAGGCTAGACGTTTAGTAAAATCATAGGGAATCTTGTCAGAAAGTGCCATTGAAGTTCCTGGGAGATTCACCACTTTCCCAAAGGAAACTGGAAAATTGTATTCCAAAAGACAGTTGTTCTCAGCGGTAAAGAAATAACATGTGCCTACTTTTGCTATTTATTCTGTTATACATCCTTTCCCCTTCTTGATTTCTTTTTATTTTTTTCTGATTCATCTGTAGTACAAATAATAGCTGACAAACTAGTAAGTGCTCTTAACTTGTGGAGTGTTTTGTTTTTTTCTTTTTATTGTTACAACACATAATGAAATGATCACAGATTTCTTAGACATTTATTACACAAATATACAGGAAGTACAACAGCCATGGTCCTCAATATTTTAGCACAACCAGGCAAAAAGTTTGACATGTTTTCAACAATGTGATGCTGTTCTGTGGCACAGTAGCTAGCAGAATTTGTAAATTCTGCATCTGAAAAACCTTTATGAAATATAAGGCTAGACATCATCTTCTTGAATATCTGAACTTAACATTCACTTTTTATCACGTCAAGAGAAGCATCATAGCTAGGAACGAAAACGTGTTTGAATAAATTCAAGTTAACAACAGATGAGCAGTGACCAAACTTATGACACCATAGAAAATTATTTATATCACATGCAACTTTTAAGTAGTTAGAACCAGAATAATATCTATTTTAATATATGTGTGTGTGTGTGTGTAAGTCTGTATGTATGGCTATAATCCCAATGCTTACGCCTTCAAAGTGCATAGTTCAGAAAGAAGGTACTAACACTAATTTTACAGACTCATATTTAAAATAGCTGCTGAAGCAGAAACCCTGAGATAAACGCACACATTTGGTACTTCATTAGTGAACTGGCCAAGTTCAACTTGTGAGATGGGAATTACAGTCTAGCAAGCACCAGCTGTCATCTTCATTGTTACAAAGGTACAAATTAGAGCACAAGAGGAACAGATTTTTGGTGCCTACCAACTAACTTATTTCTACCATAGACACTAAGAGCAATTAAATGAAGTTAGGCTGGATGAAAGCTGGTATTTCTCCTGCCTTTTCTGCTTTGGTACAGTTTCTTCCTTTTCTGTGCCTGCTGTCTGTCCACATTATTACCATAGCAGTGCTAGTCTGAAGGGGAACTGGCTTTTTTAAATAGCTTTAGCACCTTACTTTCTTCCACTTTCATGGCTGTGAAATCTTCCAGTGGGAGAAACTTGGAGGACAAGTTCCTCATGGATGGAGAACTTCTAATTCAAGTAAGTTTAATTACTACTGGACAAAACCCTCTTAAGTAAATGGATGTGATATTATTTATTTCACACTACAATCTCCAGACCTAGATAGTCATGTCTTTAAAGGCTTCTCTTCTAAAATAGTGCTAAAACTTATATTCTTTGGAAGTCCTCAAACAGATTTCTGCTCCCATCTTTACAAATTAATTAAAACTAAATTTCTTGTTTGGTCTGACTAGTCTTCAACACCCAAATAGCTCACTGTATAAAAGGTATATAAAAGCATAGAAAACTGAGAAGTTTCTTTGTCTTGAAAAAACATCAATGGAAGTGTTGACTTTCCTAAAAATATACGCCAGGAATTACTTCTACAGAATAAAAGCTATTTAGAAGAAAATAAAAACACTGCAGAGTAGTATCTATGAGAACTTAGGTATTTTTCTGGACGCTGTTGAATATGAAACTATCTTCCTGACCCCAACACTCAGATCAAGTAAATTCAGCTTTATGTTGTTGATTCCAGTAACAAATTAATCAATGGTAATCTCATCTCTATAACAGCTTATTCTGTCAAGCTCAAATTTCACTCACTTTGCTGACAGAACAAAGTTGTCCATTTCAAGGGGAGACATAACTGAACTGTGTTATTCACCCAACAAACCATTCCTCAACAAGGTTTTGATGCTCAGTGTATACTACTAGCACAATATTGTCTGATGTGTGTGTTTGAATAGCTCTTTGCACTAAAATGTCCTTGTAATAGCCTTTGTTTCTGATGTTCAGTTACCATAAAAAGCTACTGGCAACATTATGCTCTTCCTCAGTTGTCAGCTGCTGCTAAGTTGGGCACTGTCTGTCCTCGATGATTCTGGGTATGGAAGAATGTATCATTAGATTTTCTATGTAATGTAGATATGACAAGATTTTTCAAATCATTGTAACCACCACATAATTTAATATAATTTAAGTCTCTCATATCCCATCTTGTAATTAGAATATATTAAACTGTTTCAGTGATCCTGAATATGAAAATAAACAGGCATTAAAGTGTTTCTCATCCTAATGTTATCAAGTTTGCAATATTTTAACTGGAAAAAACCCCTACATGCAAATTTCCATTCTCTTTGTATAATATTTATGCAGTAAAGAATGAGTTGAGTATGCAATTTTTCATTTCTAGGTATCTAGGAATAGTAATGCATGAGCTACAGAAGAGACATTAACCTCTGAAATTGCTAAGAAATGAAATGTCATATAGAGTGACTTGTTCTTCACTGGTGCTTTCTCAGCATTGAGGTTTTTGGGTTTTTTCCCCCCTTGCATGATTCTTCATCAAAAGAAAAGAAGTTCACACTTCTGATTATATTAGATTAGAGCAAAGCCATAATTTCTAATAACTTGATTTAGATACTGTTTGTGAAGTATGAAGTTCTCATGTATCATTCTTTTCTTCTCATGGGTAACTAATTTAAATTTGTGGTTCCCAAGGCTAGTGCTGGTCTAGTAGAAGAGGAAGGCTCTGACAGTTTTTACATTTATTTTATTACATCACATCAGTGTTAATTTCTAAAGAGGTCATTTTTTCTTTTCATTTTTTTTATCCTTCTGTTTTTAATTCAAACTGGCAACAACAGTTATGTGATGTTTTGGTTTATTTGCAGGCATGAGTACACACAGATGCATGCCCCTGTGAGTTCACTTGAGCGAGCCGTAGGAAACAAATTCCTGTGACAAAAACATTTGGTTAGATCAGCTTCCTCACTGCCAGGTCTAATGTTCACAGGGAATCAAGTCCTCGTCTGTTAAGTGGTTCTGTGTCATCTTTTTGACACTGTTTAGCACTACTTCTGCCTTTCTCTGAGGATCTGGTTGGAACTTGAGAGATGTGGAGACCTTGAGTGAGTTTCCTGCATAAAGGGACAAAATTCACTCCTGGAGAATAATCAGTTTCCTTTAATATGGGGACTTTTTTTATTGGGAGTCATGAGTTAGATGGGGTTTTATGAGCTCCCTATAATGCTAACATCCTCAGAGACGTAATCCTGTCAAGTGTTGACACAAAGTTTTGAATGAGTTGTGGAATTTCACACCAGTTTTGAATCACTATTATATTATTATTATATAATAGTACTGTATACTGGTCTGACCCCACATATATATAATGATGATTAAGTAAGAAGTGTGTCATCTGATGATATGCCAAATTTTATCTTATGAATCATTTTTGCTAAGCTGCAGAAATTCAAGATACCACAGGCATTCTTTAAACTAGACTTTTACTTCTGAACACATTCTGTACCTCTTGCATAGTTCGGCTGTAAAAACTCAGGGTGGCCTCTTCTATTTAATTTTCTGCTCTGTTACTCAGAGACAACTCCAGAAATCTCTACGCAGTTTAGAACATTCAATAACAGTTTTGGAGATCTTGCCAGTCAGGATGTCTCAAATGTCATGGCAACGCAGAAACTGATCTAATTTCACAGAAGGAATTGTAGAAGTGTTCGTGTGCACGTAAAATGTTCATGTGTGGCTCAGTGACCCTCAGCACTAAAACTGAGACCTTGAAGAAACTGGGCCTTCTATCGTATAGTTCTGCCTTTAAAATAGAATTAGTTCTCCCAGAAGATCACTATGAAAAGATAGAACATTGACAAGTATTGTACTATATCATGTAAAGAGTGAAAGACAAAATAATGTTTGAAAGTGGAGCAACTCCCCAAAACAAAAAAATTTTTTATGGGAAAGAGGAAAACCAACAGGTTTGTCAAGCGGCTAAGACTTCTTTACATACGCAATGCTATTGCCTTGTGTTTGCTTTTTTCTTTTCTTTCCTCAGGCTTCGAGTCTTAACAGTGTATTACTAAGACAATGTGGGTGTCTGCTTTAACACCTACAATGGAGTCATGAGCTATAAGATAGTTAACAATTTAAGGATGTGTACTTTTGTTAGGGAAGAGCAAGGTCCTGAGCAGGATATCATCTGAAAATGGTAGACTTCATCTTAGAAAGTTGTATCCACCATTACGGAAACACATGTAAGTCCAGTGATGTGTTTGTCAACGTAATTGCTATGCTTTCTGCAATCTATTCTGCTTCTGAATAAAGAAAAATATCAATAAATTTGCCCATTAGACTCAGATGAAGAAATATTCCTGTGCAATTAATTGTTCTTTCTTGTTCTTCAATAGTCAGCTTGACAACACATTGCTTTCCATCATGCTAATAAATGTCATATCTCAGATTTGTTTTGTTTCTTTAGCTAGTCAAAAGCAATCGAGAAATTTATAGTGCAGCACTGGCTTTCAACTGTTCCTTTAATTGTTTGTCTTCTAACACATTGTAAAGAACTGCAAGAGACAAAGTATACATGGTATACATGGGTGATAATAGCATCATAATTTCATATATATTCATAAAATTTCATATAGTGTTCATACCACTCTCTCTTTTCCTCTAAGTGAAAGTATCTTAGCCATGCTACAAAACTTTCTTCAGGATGTGTTCTAAATCCCACTGAAATTGGAACCTTTCCATTGATTGCTCAAGGTTTTATGTTAGTTTTCAAAGGCCAGAGTACTACTGAAGAAGAGAGACAGGTGTAAATTAGCACATCCTTTTCTTATGCCTTTCAAGCAATTTGTCCACATATTTTTCAGCGGATGAAAACACCCAGAGAGATCATCATACACCTATGGATTTTTTGATGTTTTGTAAGAAATTACCCTAGATGATCAACAACAGCAAATTCACTTATCAGCTGCATGATGCTGGTGAATTCCTGTAGAGTTAGATGATTCATTGCTTTTATGAATGCTATTTTATGTGTTGTCATTTGTCTTTGAACAGCTACTCATTCTGTGGGAGACAAATTTGTGTGTTTCTCTTTTATGCTTCTTAATGTTTTCACTTTCTAGAAAATCAGCAAGTATATGGGGGTGGTATCACTCATCTATTTGCATCTTTTCTTCTTTCCATTACTGTTTGTTTGCTGGATGGTATAAAGCGGAACACATACTTGGGGATTTCTTTATACCTTGTGACTGTGATGTGACAGTACTGTCATAATGAATCAAGTTAATACAAAGACCCATACTTTTCTATGTAGTGTGGGTGTTAGGAGATTTTGAAGAAAATGAAATCAGTTTTATAAAAAAAAATACTTAGTTCTGAAGTTAATTACACAGTATCCAAAATCTGTTCATTACAGAACTTCACGATGATGTGCTGCTTTGCTCTCCCTTTTTGATTGCACTTGATAATGATGTGGCTCCTACATTGCTGTAAGGGGATTACTACTCTGTCTTCTTCCAAAAAGTGAATTCCGTCTTGTCCCTGCTTGTCAAAAGCATAAGGATCTTGTAAACACTTCTGTGTTACTAACAGGTGTTAAAGGCTGTAATTTATTCCTCATACTTAACATAAAGCCATTTCTATGAGATTGAAACTCTTGTAACTCTGAAGAGTCAGTGCTTCATATCATTAAAAAGACATCACTGCCTCTAAAACATAGATCTCTCCTTCTTTTCATTTCCAGCTCATCTTTGTTTTGATCATCATCATGGCTAGGCTTCGTGAACGAAGATTTGGGAAGGGCTCTACCCATGTTTCTTGCAAGCGTGTTGGTGGCTAAAAAGGCCAATACTAGATAGACACGTCCGGTTGCAAAAGACACAGCAGAAAGACTCCTTAGAGGGTATATTCTGCAAGGCTCGATTCTTTCTGCGTTGTCTTTTCTCCTCAAGAGTGATCCTGCGTGCTTTCTCAAAAGCATCAGCAGCGTTATAAATGGTCTGTCTCCAGGCCTCCCGGTTAGAGGCCAGAGTAGACCAGTTATGGTGATCAATATGCCCGAGGCTGAGTTGTTGCTTCAGGGAGTCCTTGTATCTTTTCTTCGGAGCTCCTCTCTTGCGGCAGCCGGAGGCAAGTTCACCATAAAGCAGGATTTCTTCATCCTGGAGACGTGCCCTGCCCATCGCAGTTGCGTTCTCAGTAGCATGGCCTCAATACTTGTGATTGCTGCCTGTTCAAGAACAGATGTATTGGTCACATAATCTGACCAGTGGATGTTCAGGATTGTACGGAGGCAGCGTTGATGGAAGCGTTCTAGGAGACGCAGGTGGTGGCGGTAGATGACCCATGATTCGGAACCATATAAAAGAGTAGACAGCACTATGGCTCTGTAAACACTGATCTTGGTACTTTTCTTCAAGTGTTTATTATGCCATACTCTTTTATGGAGTTTTCCAAAGGCACTATATGCCTTCGCTAACCTATTGTCTATCTCTCCGTCGATCTTACCATCTGAGGAGATGAGGCTGCCTAAGTAATTAAACTCTTGGACTGATTTGAGTTCTGACTGGCCGATGGTGATGTGAGGATGATGGAGGACTTCCTGAGGTGCAGGTTGATGGAGAACTTCTGTCTTCTTTAACCTGACTTCCAGCCCAAAGAGCTCAGCAGCATCTGCAAAGCAGGATGTTAAACACTGCAGGGCTGCTTCTGTGTGGGCAACAAGGGCAGCGTCATCAGCATAAAGCAGCTCCCGGACAAGATGGTTTAGGGTCTTGGTGTGGGCCTTCAGTCACCTTAGGTTGAATAGGCTTCCATCAGTACGATATTGAATGTAAATACTGTCCTGATCACCGAGGTCTGCCGTGGCCCTTTGGAGCATCATACTGAAAAAGACTGTGAATAGGGTAGGAGCGAGAACGCAGCCTTGTTTCACACCATTCTTTATTAGAAAGGGCTCAGAAAGTGTGTTGCCATATCTGACTTGGCCGTGCTGATCCTCATGAAGTGAGATGATCATTTTAAGGAACTTGGGGGGACAACCTAAACGTTCCAAAATCTGCCAAAGACCTTTTCTGCTCACAGTATCGAAAGCCTTGGTGAGGTCGATAAAGGTTACATAGAGACCTTTGTTCTGTTCCCTACACTTCTCTTGCAGTTGTCTGAGAACAAATATCATGTCTGTGGTGCTCCTGTTGGCTCTGAAGCCACACTGACTTTCAGGTAGAATTTCTTCTGCTATAGCGGGTATTAGTCTGTTCAGGAGTATTCTTGCCAAGATTTTGCCAGCAATGGAGAGCAGAGTAATACCACGGTAATTTGAGCAGTCTGATTTAGTACCTTTCTTCTTGTACAAGGTGATGATGACTGAAGGTCTGAAGGTAGTTTGCCTAGTTCCCAACAGCGCACCACAAGCTCATGAAATTTAGCATGGAGTGCAAGGCCCTCATGTTTCCAGGCTTCGGGTGGAATTCCATCAACCCCAGCTGCCTTGCCGATTTTCACCTGCTGTATGGCCTTGAGGGTTTCTCCTAAAGTGGGGGCAGTATCCAATTCGAATTTCACCAGTTGTTGTGTGATGGATTGAATTGCTGAGTCTTGTACTACACGGTTGGTACTGAAAAGAGTCTGAAAGTGTTCAGACCATCTATTCAGAATGGAGGTTTTATCTGTCAGAAGCGTTTGACCATCTGCACTGAGTAGTGGGCTTTGGACTTGGTACGTAGGCCCATATGCTGTTTTCAGGGCCTCATAGAATCCTTTGTGATCCCCTGTATCTGCACATAGTTGAGTTTTTGCAGCTAGATCGGTCCACCACTTGTTCTGGATGTCACGGAGTTTCTGCTGAAGCTTGCTGCATGCAAGACGAAAGGCTGTTTTTCTTGTGTGACATGATGGCAGTGCAAGGTGTGCTTGGTGGGCAGTTCTCTTCTTCCTCAACAAGTCCTGGATTTCTTGATTGTTTTCATCAAACCAGTCCTTGTTCTTCTTGAGGGAGAACCCTAAGGATTCTTCAGAGGATTGCAGGATGCAGCTTTTAATATGATGCCAAATTGTTTCAGGAGAGGAATCTGGAGGATTTGTGGGATGGTTTTCAAGCCTGGTTTGAAGATTTGTCTGGAATCTTTCTCTTACTGTGGCTGATTGGAGATCGTTAACTTGAAGTCTTCTCCTTGGGATACTGCCCCTTTTGGGTTTGAATTTGAGAATGAAGTTGAGTTTACAGCGCACAAGCCGATGGTCTGTTTGGCATTCTGCGCTGGGCATCACGCGGGTATGGAGGACATCGCGGACATCTCTCCGACGCACCAAGACATAATCAATGAGGTGCCAATGCTTAGACCTGGGGTGCATCCAGGTTGTCTTCAGACTATTTTTCTGCTGAAAGATAGTATTAGTTATGGTAAGCTGTTGCTCTGCACAGAATTCTAGCAGAAGTCGACCATTATCATTGCAGTTTCCAACACCATGCTTGCCTAGTATTCCTTTCCATGCTTCAAAATTCTTACCTACTCTGGCATTGAAATCACCAAGGATAATGATCTTATCATCTGCGGGCACCTTTTGGGTAAGGCAGCGCAGGTCAGTGTAAAATTTATCTTTTTCAGCAGGGTCAGCTTGGAGAGTTGGGGCATATATACTAAAGATGACAACGTGTTGCTTGTTGTTTAGTGGAAGGCGTAGGGAGATAATGCGGTCAGAGTGACCTGTCGGCAGATTTTCGAGTTTAGGGACAATAGAGTTTTTGATCATGAAACCGACACCTGAGAGATGTTTTTCGGTTCTGGGCTTACCTGACCAAAAGAGTGTGTAACTGGCACCATGTTCTCTGAGGCTGCCTTCCTCGTGAAGGCGAACTTCACTGAGAGCAGCAATGTCGATGTTGAGACGAGCCAGTTCATGGGCAATTAGGGCAGAACGTCGCTCAGGACGTCCGCTATCTGCAGAATCGAGCATGGTTCTGATGTTCCAACATGCTAGAGTTAGTTTAGGTACACCTTTTGAGGCAGGTGCATGCCTTTGTCTTTTGTTCTTTGTGCGACCGCATTGGAAGAAGATGCCTGTTTGTCTGCGGTTAACCAACCGGGTGAAGGTGGAGATGAGCTTTGTTTAGGTCACCTTTTCTAGGCCCCTCTCCGAGTGGAGCAAGCAGTGCTGTCCTTGAAAAGGCTGCTTGGTCGTTCAGGGTGCTGCCCCAAGAGACTCTCATCTCCGTCAAATGACCAATATCCTGAACCGCCTGCATGCAGGGTTGAGTCTGCGGCTCCCAGTGCATCTTTCACCTACTGTTTCGACCCTCGCCTGTCGCTGCAGGACTTTTTTGCATGTGGGTAAAGCCTTCAAGCCTGCGCAATGGATTTTTTTTAGGTGAGATGCAGTATGCGCAGAACTGAACCCACCCCTTAATCCTGAGGTTCATCTGCCAGGGCCAAGCGAGCTTGGACGGTGGCAGCGAGGTCCTCAGGACGTAGGTTTGATTAGAGTGACCTTCTCATAGATGGATGGCCTTACAGGGCTAAGCGAGCTCCATCTGCCCGGGTTTGAGATTAGAGTTGTCCTTCTCCTAGGATGATTGCCAGAAGGCTAACGAGCACATCCTGCCCAAGAATGTAATGTATCTGACCCTACGGTTTTGACCTGTCTGGCATGGGTGACCCTACCGAAGGCATGTACCATCACCAGCATAGCTCGCAACCACATAGGGGCACACATGGTCTGTGCCTGTCAGAGCGATCTGGGCAAGTCCCTCACTTCCCACCCCACTATCACCTAACTATACACAATCTCAAGGAGACACCCAGGAACAATCCCCACCCTGTCCACCCCTTCAGGACGCAACAGAGCAAAGCAGACACATCCAGAACATGCCGAAGCTGTGCAGCAGCTGCAGGTGAGCCAAAACCAAACAGACAAACAACCCAACCAACCAACCCTCCCACTCATCCAAGGCTGGGGTGCCTATCAAGGCCCCAGCCTGGCCGGGACCCCCATCACTGTAAAGGAACCCCACTATCCACCCTGACCATATCCTTCCTTCACTGTGTTACCATGTATCATCAGGTGCACTGCTCACCTGTGACACTTGATACAGGATTGCCCCGCTCTACCTCCTGCAAGTCGGAGGACCCCCATGGCCTGCTCGATACCCTCCCCCCATCAAACCCCTCCCCCCCAAACCTGGAATGGCAAACCTGAGTGTGCTCCGAAGCTGTCCTCTCCTCCATGGGGGTGCAGCTTCGGCCTGCGAGGCTCCCCCATTCTCTCCTTCTCCCGCGGTGGTTGTGACTGGGGAGTAAACTGCGCGCGCAGCGCCCGGGGCTCCCTCCACACTCCCATGCGGCGCGGGGGGGCGACCCGGGGCTCCCAGAACGCCTCCACCATCTTTGTTTTGATACTGTGTTAAGTACTGTACTGGTATATTTACTGGTAACAAGCTAGTCATCCCTAAATGCATGAATAGTTGGTACTTTGGAATTTAATTTCCTTTACCTATTTTATTTTGTGTTCTCAGTGCATTTGATTTTTTGAGAAATTATGAGTTGAAATTTTGCTTGAGATGCTGGTGTGTTAGCAGCACAGTTGTGAAAGATAGGGGGCTATACCCTGTGGCAGACATCAGTGGCTATAAAACTGTTGTACTTCTGGTTCAGAAAGGTCATCTTAGCAAGGCCAAGCAGGGAAAACATAGCCTCAAAAAGCTCTGAAACAGAGCAGCCTTGGAGAGCAGAGGCCATTTGTCTCCTAATTCATAATTTAAAACTCATGACAAGGCAAAACAGTCTACTGTGGTTCCTGAGGGTATGCAGGGGTTGAAAAGGGATAAAAACGAATTAAGGATGATTTTCAGTGAGGAAAAATGCTTCTTTACACTATGCAGAGAAAATATATTACAAACAACTCTTAAGACGAAGGAAAGTGTTAGCAATTAATTAGCAGTTTCATTGCGTTATATTACATGTACTTATATGCATACATCTGTACATATACACATACAAATATATGTGCACACACACATACATACACATGTATATCATATATGCATTTATACAAGATATATCTATAGTCCTGACCATCTAGAAATTTCAGAGTATCATGCAAATGCTAACCAATATACTCTCACAGTAACCCTGTAAAAACATTTTATCGACGAGGAAATTAAGCTACAGAGAGATTAACAATCTTCCCCATGTCCACACAAATCAAGTTGTGTTTATTTCTTGTTATTACCAAGCATAAAAAAGCTATCATCATCTGTTGCTGGTGAAGAATTTTGTTGTAAGAAAAAAAGGAAAGTGGGAAGCTACTTCAGGATGAGAATGCCCTTATAACAAAAGCATTATTCTAACATGGTTTTAGGACTGGAAAATAAATTTAGCAGAAATGTTTTGAGTAGAAATTAGAGAAGACCCAAGTCAGTTCAACTCAGGATAGCCGTAGGCAGTCCCACTTCCAGGTTAATCTGCTCTCTTTTTTTGTGCTGTGATGACACTGGGAAATTCATTTTGCCATTTCTTTTTCATGAGGTAAATGAAACTATTCCATTATTTCCTGAGCTGTGGAAGAGTGAGAGCAACCAGGAGATTATATACATCCTCAGTGAGGTGAGCCTGGGCTGAATTTGTCATTAGACTTCTAATGACAGATTTTTGCATGCATATGAGAGAGTAGAGAAAGATTTGAGTTTTGCTCTGCCATGGGTTTTGAGTTGTTTTGAAAATTAAATTGAAATCCAAGTTTCTCTATTAATTTAAACTCTTCTTGAGATGGTGACTGATTGGCATATGTTTTCCAAATCTTTTGTCTCTAATTTCCTCAGTTTCTTTCTAAATTGAACAATTAGTCTTTAAACTGAAAACTTCAGCTTCTTAATCTGTTTACATCTATATCTTTATTTGGGCATAGATCCAGCCACTCAGAATAAACTCTCTGCTGTTTCTTTCTATCATCTGATCTGCATTTGAAGTAGCAGAGTTCTGCTTTCTTCTATGGTCTGTCAAGAATTTCTCAATGATCCTTTCTGCTCTTGTGTGCAGAAACAGAGCCAGTGTATTACATACAATCACGAGCGCCTAGCAGTCATATTTTTACTTTCTGATTTGGTATGGATTTTATCTTTTCAGATTATATTAGTTTTGACCATTTCTGACTGTCTTTGTTTTTCTAGCAATATTACCTCTAGTATTATTATTGTCTTTTAATACAAACATATGATGGTTGATTATGTGGTCACGCACTCATCCTTTTCCAGGATATTCTGCCACTGTCTCTGAACTTTCAGGTCCCAGTCCTAAAAAAGACTTCTGTACTTGTTTAGGTTTAAAGTTATGCGAGACAATTTAGGATTATAGGATAATTTAGGGTGTGAGTGACCTCAGGAGGTCTCTGGTCCGGTGTGATATTCACAGCAGGGTCAGCCCTGAGGTCAGAGCAGGCCACTCAAGCCCTCATTCAATTAGGGTTTGAAACCCACCAGGGATTGAGATGGCACAGCCACAAAACCTGACAGCACATACAGCAAATCAAATGTGTACATTTTTGCAAGACCAGTGTTTTAGACAGAGGTGTGTGGTGTTTTGGGATGCCATGTCATAAATACGAGTAAACAAAATTGTGCTTGGAAGTTGTGTGTAGGAAATGCTCAATGAAATGTATCAATGAGTAAAAACTAGTTAAGCTTGCTGATTATTCTTTTTAACAGAAATGCCTCATATAAACCCAAGTTTTTGGCACCACATGCATTTAAAACTTCCTTTTTTTTTCCAATGCTACTGTCTCTCTGAGGCAGCTGAGTTGGTCTAACACCTCCCTACCATTGCAATGAACAGGTCTCATCCTCCCACTCTTCTTTCATTTCTTTTCGCTTCCCTGTATCTGGCTGTGTAATCCCAGCAACTCTTACATCCCCACTCCAGGACCTCCCAATAAGCTAATTTATTTAATGATATATTCTTCCACCCTCACCAGGCCAGTTTTCATCAGATTTAGTAAGCTGAACTTGCTCATGCATATGGCCAGCAAAAGCAAGAATGAGGTATGGGGAGGATGAGGCTGCTCATTTCCAGAACACCATGACATTAGATTGTTCATCTGGTGGTGATCTGCACCTCTGTAGTCCCATTTTTTCTTTTTTAAATAAGTTTTTAATAAAACTTTATATGTAACAAAAGATACTATCTAAACTAGATTACATGGAAAAAAGTCTACAGACATTAATTCTGAATCAAATGACATTAACAGTCCAGTAAAACTTAATTTTTGTTTTTGCTATGTTTTAAGAATATCACAGGTATATGCACATAGGCACATCTATGTGTGTATCATACAAATATACAGAAGCATATATTCATGCATAGTCTGTGGAATTTTCCAGCTATGTTAGCATTGTGGTTATGCCCTGATTCACCTCTACAGAGTGTTTGTAGCAATAACCATGGTGTATGTTTTTGAAACCTTATAAACTTCTCAAAATACTATTGGATGATAGACCTTGCAGTCTGAACTTAGTAAAATAAACAGAATTGTTATCATATTAAAAAAATGTACAATAAAATATGGAGTGGGGTATCTTAACAAATGTTGTACATATACTGAAAAAAATTGCTTAATAATTCTGAAGACTAATTCTGTAATTAAGGTCTAGTATCATTAAAAATGGTCATGACATAGAGCTAAGATTGTGCATTCTGTCTACTGAATACTTAACCATGGTACCATAACATTCTCCTAAATATAGACTTGGAGTGGAATAAAAAGAAAATCCTCAATGCTGCAAAACAATTAGCTCAAATAGTTATCATTTGTGTGATGCATGCTCTGGGTTAAGAAAGCCATTCAGATTGAAAAGCCAAGTAAAGAGAGACGTCCATGTGAAAATCAGAAAGAGAACAGAAAAAAGTGCCAGTTGGAAATACTTTTTTCTCTGTGTTTTTTACTCTCTCCAGTTTTCTCACAAAAACAACTAACTTTTCTGTCTCTCTGTCAAGAATTAAAAACCTAGTTTCTCTAGAATAATGGGGCATTTAAAGGCAAGAGAGCATGTTTTAATACTAAAACACTGGAGATCTGCTTCAGATGATGTGTCTAAACCAATGTCAAAACTATCAACAATGGGCAGATAATCAATGAATTATGAAAGAGTTCTATATCATTTGGTGGTTCCAGATGCAGGGATCCATTGCAATTTTTTAAGTCCAGTGAAACACTTATTTAATCATGTTTTTAACTAGATCATTAATTGTAATTTGTTTCATTGATGCTGAAAATTTTTCTCATACAGTATCATTAAGGGTTAGAGAGGAAATAAAATTATTTCCTAAGCGACAGTAGGAAAGCGTGTTTAAAGATTTCCATATTTTTTTAGGCTTTAGACCATTTCCAATCAAAAATGGAAATATCAATAGAAATGCTTACTTCTCTTGTCATCCAGTATCCTTTTCCCACACTTAAAGATACCAAGTGAGAGATATCAGAAAATTGAAGATGAACAACTGATCATCTTCTTCTGTCATTGTTCCTCAGGTCTATTGGAAAACAGAATCTCTTCCTGACAGTGCATAACTGTAGTAAGGACACAAATTAATTTTGTGAATATTCATCATCATGGCTAGGCTTCGCGAACGAAGATTTGGGAAGGGTTCTACCCACGTTTCTTGCAAGCGCGTGGGTGGCTAAAAAGGCCAATACGAGATAGGCATGTCTGGTTGCAAAAGGCACAGCAGAAAGGCTCCTTAGGTGGTATTGTGAATATTCAGTAAGTTGGTTTTGCCCATTTTGCTCTCGTTAGTATATTTCCTTGAGCCAGGGGGAAAGTGGAGATTTGCAACAAGGTGATAATGCCAGGAAGACAGTATCAGTGCTTGGGCTAGTAGACAACATGATCTAATCAAGACCATCAAATACATGTGTGCATTTATCAAATGCAAACTAATCAGACCTAGGACTAGGTGAGCAGCAGCACCTGTTGGGACAGTCCGGGGCAGCTCCTGCTGTCCAGGCTGCGTTACGTGGTTGTTAATGCGCTCCTGTAACACCTTCCCACTGAACCCTGCCGAGTGTTGTCTTGGGCAGGGTGGATGGTCAGTGTATGCTCACGGTGCTCTAGAGCAGTTTGGGGGACTCTGCAGTGTGTGTCAGCTGCAGAGCCACCTCGCATGATTAAAAGAGATGTATGGACAAAGTACACTTTTTTTCTTTTTTTTTTCTCTTTTTTCTCATTTGAGTGGAAAACGTCTTCACAGGTCTATTTGCAAGCATGCCTGGCACGGGTGAGACTTTTAGGAATGCCCCCAAATGATGCTATTGCATTCACATGCAAGAGGCTAAAGTAGTGCTGAGCAGAGGGCAGAGAGCTCGGAGACACATGGCAGAATAGGGCTGTGCACAAAGTAGAGATTTAGGAAGAGGGAGACGTGCATACACATCATTTAGCATAATCTGCTCCAGTACAAAATTATTCCTGATCCAAACAGAACTAAAATGTCCGCATTTGCACCGGTGCTGTAGCCAGTTTGCTCCAGGGTAAATTGCCTGTAGAGGTGAATCCCAGCTCAGGGATTTCGTGAGAGTCTGCTGCTCACTGTGCCTAAACTCACAGTGTCAGCAGCTTTTAATCATATTAGCTGAGGAATTAGTGCATGTCTCAATGCAATCTGCATCATCCACCGTAAAGAAATCATTATGAATGTGTGGTTTCTTCTTTAAGGGAAAGATGGAGCAACAGAAGGGATCAGTCCACAGCAACTTAGAGTCCCGTGTCATTTCATCACAAAGTCAATAGCTCTCTTCATCCAAGGGTGAGAATGCTGCAAAAACAAACTGCTTTCTGTTCTGTAGCGACGCCTGAAAGAGCTTACGCTGCAGTAATCCCAAATCCAGGGGCAATCTATTAAGAACTCAGCACCACCGACCCTGAGAATCAACTGATAAGCACATTCTCCCCCCTCCTCCCCCTCTTTTTTTTTTTTAACTAATCCTCTTAAAGATTGTGCTAAGTAATGAAAGGATGGGATGAAAGAGGCCTTTTTCATTACTACCACATAAACTGCTTGTGTAAATGTTTCATTAACACATTGCTTGACCAGTGTTTGGTCCTCCCCGCCCCCACCGTGGCTATGGTTCTGCCGCAGCTTGCGAGGCGAAATGTGTGATTTACACATGTTTAAGAGAAACATTCCCACACTTGAAAATGCCGCACTATTCTTTACAGAAGGAAAGACCTACAAAAAAACCATTGTGGAGGACATTTTAATTTACAATTCTTTTTTCATATGAGCTTAAAAAGATTTGTTACTTCCAGCTACAAAAAGAATTTTGTGTGTTAGGTTCCTCTAACACACGTTTGCCTCTTGCAAGCACCCTCAGGCAACATGACATTTATTAAACATGATGGGTTTGAAGAGATATTTATAAGTTTTTATTTTCTTGGAGGAAAAGGCAAAGGGTTTCAAAGGAGGTTTACCCTTTTGTACGCTGAAATACAGGCAATACGTTACCTTTTAACTCCATGAGTACAGTCAACTTCTTAAGAGCACTGTAGATAGAGAATAAGGTTTTAAATTGTCAAGTGAAAGCGTACAGCATGTATTTGAAGTATGTATTTGAGGCATTCTGAAGAATTTCCTGCTCATCATACGACTGTAGACACGAGATTCCCTGTCCAGCAGCTAATCCTGTATACTGGCTGTTCTCATTATATTATTCAAAGAGAAATAAGGTATTATTTTTCACCCAGTCATTTTTTTCTGTAGAAATAAAAAAGAACTTACAGCACGTACTGCTTTCATTCTAACAATGTTAGACACATTGGACTAGCTAGACCCAGCACATCAACATCAATGTCAAGTAATTCTGTTGAAACCAACACTGTTATTCAGGGAAGGCTTTGCTGGAATTTCTCTAGGTTTACACAGATACAAACAGGAATAGATTTGGCACATGTTGAGTAACATTTGCATTAAAAAAACAAACAAAAACAATTTCTCTTTTAAAGCAGGCATTACTTTACTAAAAGAAAAGAGAAAAGAATAGATTTTTTATCACAATCATCTCTCTTCTCTTTGGGTGGAACACATGCTAATGTTATAATAATTGCATTCTACTGCCACTACCTTTGCCTGAAATTACAAAAATAAATTGAAAATTGAATTAAAATACAGCCTGTATGCTGCAATCAGGTGCTTACTTTCAACCCCATTTTGTTGCATTACAATAGCACTTGCATTGACATGAACCTGACAGTTACTATAGTTAATATGAGTTCCACATTTAGTTTGGTATATGTAACCTTGTTGCCATCATGTCCATGATCTGGTTTCAAAGTGAATAGATTCATTTAGATCAACAGTCCCTCCAGGGGTAAATGCTTAAACGTATTCAACCTTCACAGGAGCTGAAAACATCAATACCTTCATAAAGCCACTTTGATTTTTATTGACTAAAGTTGTGCTGCTAATTCACATACACCATTGTATACTTCACTGAGCTTTTAACATAGTACTTGATTTATAGAAAGAGTTATTCAATTTCTACAAAGAAGTGGTAGGATAAGACATCTCTCAGATTCTTTCTTTAGCTCAGAAATACTGGAAGTCAAAGGAAGCCTACTATTGCAATACAAAAACTGCTCAATAAATGTTCACATGCACTACATATTTTACTTGCTTAGTAACAGCTAATAGCAATGTTATAGCAATAGATATGTCAGATAAGGGACAATCAATTATCTAAGCATGTTGCTAATGTGACTACAGTAAAACCATTGAATTATTTCTCAGCAGAAATTGTCTCTGAAGTGTATTGCTCCTCTGTACATGTACAGGTACTCTGTATATGTAATAAAGAAACTTGTAGTGAAAAAACAGGAAAACACAAATCTTTTTTTTTTTTAGTATTGTTTTTCATTAAGAAACTATGATCATTGATCCCTTCCAGGAAACCTTTAAAGTACATTGGTAAACCCACATAAATAGCATACATATACTCATACAAATAATTGGAGTGCTTACATTTGGTATGAGTTTGCAATGTTTGTTTGATGTTGCACCAAATACAGGCTTAAAAGTGTCTTCTATAATTCATTAACTTTAAGCAGCTACAAATTGATAGTAATAGACAAAAGTTTAGTCAAACTGAGCATAAAAATCTCGATTACTTTGTATGTATTTATGTTTGTGTATTTTTCACAATGAGAACAATCAGCATTGGACTTATCTCCTCCTCAGTGTTGGACAATTTTAGTGATTCAGCGGGACATGGTGCTGGGTCATTTTGTCTAGAGGGTGCTGTAGCCAAGAAAGGTTGGAGCAGATGGTCCTTAAGGTCCCCTTCCAACCTGGTCTTCTATGATTCTATAATTCTACTATTGTATGTCTTAGCAAAATTTTCCTAAACTATCCTCTTTCAGATTTTTCCTGGTTTGAAGCCAGATCCAATAAATTGTTATACATATATTCAGTGTCTCACAGAAACAGTTCTGTTGAATGAAGCACGATCAAAATACCTGGTTTTATTCCTAGGTGTTTGAAAGGTCTTACTTGGACTGATCACAGTAGGAATTTTCTCCTTACCATTGCCATTGGAAGCCCTGGTGCAACCATTAGCACAAAAGAAACCAAACACTGCAAAGTTACCCTGTGCTCTTGAAGAATCTGAGGACATGCCTTGGGAATAGCACATTTCTCATTAGTAAATTCTCTATCCATCACTTCTAGGGGAGAAAGAGCATTGAATATTAAAGTCATAAGGCAACATTTTCCATTTCCATGGTCCTTCATCCTGGAGACGTGTCCTGCCCATCGCAGCTGTGTTCTCAGCAACATGGCCTCAATGCTTGTGACTGCTGCTTGTTCTAGAACAGATGTATTGGTCACATAATCTGACCAGTGGATGCTCAGGATTGTACAGAGGCAGTGGTGATGGAAGCATTCTAGAAGACGCAGGTGGTGACCGTAGATGACCCATGACCCATGAGTCGGACCCATACTGACATGAAAGCAATACAAAAAATGAAGAGTGGTAGAGTAGATATTTTGTCAGGATAGTATTTGTTGGATTAAGCTGTTCATAAACAGAATATTTTTGCAGTTACACAAGAATTCACTTTTACAGGGCAGATAAACTTAGGCATACTATAGGGCCCATCAGCATCTCACAGTTAATTGAAGGAGTGAGTGGAAAGCATCAAGGCTTGCTCCCCTCTGCATGAATAATTCACTGCCTGTATCCTTTATTAAAGCTAGTTACTTCACCACAATGATTTCCAGCCTGCGATGCGTTGCCCTCAGAAATGAGGGATAAATTGCAACAAGGCCTGCAGCTATATTAATAAATTGAAATGAACACTTATTTGCTCATCTAATTAGAACTGTAGTTTTTTCCAAATGGTGTAGTAGTGCATTACCTTGGCAGCCAATACCTGCTGCCAGAATAATTAACAGAATAATTTTCTCAGGAAATTCTTCTGCACTGAAGGCAATAGTTTTCCTCCTAATTTTCTTTCCTTTAAACTATTTGTATTAAACTATTTTGCAGTAAAGATCTATTGTGGATTTTGTTTTGCTTAAGAGAAGGAAATTTCTCTATTTGAAGTGCCTGTAAGTAGTCATAAACTTGCAAATAAAATAAGAATGCATAAAACTACTTTCACCAACTCTCTAGTAAAAGTGTAATGGCATGATATACACTTTGAACAGTACCTGAAGAATGTGATTTTTTTTCAAAGTTTTGGTTGCCATCACAGCCAAATAAAGTGCTTCAAAACTATTTGCTGATTTTCCAACTCTACTGACCTAATAAGGTCTATTACCTCTGCCTGCAAACCTCATGTAGAATTCACTAATTTTATCACTTTTTATTTTCAAATATATTTGCTTAAATTACCAGTTTAAAAAAAGACATTTTCAAACAAAGTTTTCATATCAGTGTGGTTTTGGCTGTGAAAGCAACAAAGCTACAATACCTCCTCCTCTGTAGATGGAGTCTGAATTATAAAAATTTTATCTTTTCCACTCTTCAGCCACTCACAGAGTAAAACAATGTCCAGGTCTCTGCACTATGCCTGTCAGTCCCATCTCTTGTTATCACTGGTGCCAACATATAAATTCAGTCCTCTTATCTTCTCCTTCCCAGAGCAGTAGGCCAATAAGAACCCTGAGTTTGGCTGGAAAATGGCAGTTGAGCCAAAGGGTTCTGGTAACGTGTCGGTGTGTGCATGTAGATATGGATATTGATTTCCCTATAGGTTTCCATAGATACCTTGATAGATATAAAAGACAGAAGTATATTTGGGAATAGATCACATTATATGAAGCCAAACTACTACTCAGACAAATATCACCATGAAAAAAGACGTACCAGAGCAGCAGTATATTCGGCACAGTTTCAGCAATGCTCAGCAGTGGTGTACAGCCACCATAGGTCAACAATGGGAATTACAAAATAATAATGGCCAGTCTTCGCGAACGAAGATTTGGGGAAAGGTCTTTTACCTTTCAAGCCTGCGCAATGGATTTTTTAGGTGAGACACAGCATGCACTGAACTGAGCCCACCCTTTAATCCTAAGGTTCATCTGCCGGGGCCAAGCAAGCTTGGACAATGGCAGTGAGGTCCTCAGGACGTAGGTTTGTTTAGAGTGACCTTCTCATAGATGGATGGCCTCACAGGGCTAACGAGCTCCATCTGCCTGGGGGACTGGGAATCGAACCTGGGTCGCAGTGGTGAGAGTGCCGCATGCTAACCACTAGGCCACCAGGGGTCCCCAATGGGAATTACTTGTATTATAACATAGGGAGAAAACAGAAATTGGTGATCAAAGAAAGGATCTTTCCAAACAGAATAATTTTATTTTCTTTCTTGTTCTTTTAAATAACACTGAATTTGTCAGCTACATATGGTCACTAGAAACGCAATTCAAAAACCAAACTGAAATTATCTGTATTTAATTTAATGGATTTTTTAAAATAATCATTAAATGGTTTTAGGGGAATATTTAATTCATGGATATGGAATTAGACAGCATGGCTGAGTTTGAGCTTGCAATTGTTTTTATTTGGGGATTCAGGCACATAAAGAGGTTTGAATGTGCAGTCTGTTTCCTCCTGGCATGCATTCAGCTAGCATGGGAATGCAAAGCCTGTGTGTTTGAAGAAGCATGTCAAAACTGCTTTGTAAAGAAGGGGGTAAAAAGCCCCAGACCAAGTGACAGGCCTAAGTTTAGTGTGATAATCATATTCATTCTTCTTGTAACCACAGAACTTAAATGAAATGAATGGTGTTTCAGACACACAGTTAGTGATTTTATATGGTCAGTGTCATTTTTCTTCTTCTGGGAATTCAATTTGTTCCTATTATGCCAAGGTCACAGATTGGGAGATCTCAGACAACATTACTTCTCTGCCTTTGATGCAAAGGGTCAGTGGATTAGTACAAAGGAGAATTAATCCAGTGTGCTGGATCACCAAATTATATTTAAGTCATTTTTAATGAATGACTAGGAGTTCCTATTAGTTTTACTGAAGAAAATAGAAGCAAGCCTACAAGCAACTGCTTCATAAATGAATATTCAAGGAAAAGTATGACTTCATTGTCAGGTCTAATTGCTAGTTTTACCTTATTAGTAGAAGCTTTCTGTAGCTGAGTTTGACATACATTTGTTTGCACACCGTTATTAGTCAAGACTCAGTGAAGTCGCGTAATTAACACCTCCACATTATCTCATGCAGTGAAAGCAAAGAGTAAAACAGATGACTCACTTTGTTTCAGCTTTGCTCTTGTTTTCTGATACAGAAGTATTTAAGAAGTGTGAGCTCGTCAGAGTGCCATATGGAGTTAACAGAAAGCATAAAAGGGTTTTCAGGAAGGAGTTCATCAAAGCCCATTAAGAACTAACCGGTAAGGCCTCAGCAAGTCACGGTGCTACTGCACAGTGGTGGTGTAACAATCTACCAGTGTGGTTGCATTGGTATCAGCCTTTGAATCTGACTACTGCTGTCAGTCAAAAGACTGTGTGTCTGCTTGCGTAGTTAAGTCTCTACCTAATGCAGGAAGATTCTCTCCTGTGCAGGACAGTGGCCACATTAAAGAAATTGTATGTTTTAAGCTATCAAGCATGTGCATGTTGTGAGGTTGCAACATAAACTACGATGTGGAAAATACGTAAGTTTCACATAAGCATTTTCCCTGCTTATCATTCATGTTTTATTTGAGGTTAAAACTCTTCACCATTTTCAGGTACAAGCTCCTTAGTGAGAGTCAAATATTTTTGGTTACTATTTCACAAACGAGCCACAGGACAAAGTCATAAGATTGCAGGAATATGCACTTTAAACCAAGACATGATTTTCTTCTAAGCATCTGGTTTCAGGAAAATCATCTTTTTAGATGAGGTTTACCTCAAAGTTAATCTGTCTGCTGAACTTTGGTGCTGTGCATAAGAAATCACTTCTTTTTTTTTCTCTTTTTTGCAACATTTTAATGGATGGAGGAAAACAAAAAATACAATCCTCAAAATGAGAAAAAGCCCGATAACCCAAGATGGCTAAGAGAATATTTTATTTCAACCTCTCAGTGCAATCATTCAGTTAACAAGTATTCCCAAAGCAGTATGAAATCCAGTCATTAAACTATTATTGAGAGCTCGGCTGACTTAAATACTCAGATAATAGCAAAGCTTGTTTACTGGATGGAAGCTGGCCAAGAACATTTGACGAATTAACATGTACGTGAAATTTCCCACAATTATGAAATAGCCATCAGGAAAGGAAATGACTGAGTGCAATTGAATCCCTCAGAGCTGATGTCTTTGGTTGTAAGTATTTGCAGCGCTGACAATAGAGCCCCACAGTTTGCCACCGTTTGCGTCATTACCACCTCTATTGACATAACCACCCCATGTGCTCCTGCTTTATTATTTTGCTACTCAAGAGTAAGTATCTTAAGTGACTGGGTCACAAATGTTATCGTATTACTGTGATTTGGAGAATTATTAAAGATGGGTCACTTCATTACTGAGATCCCAGAGGTGCTGTATGTAGCAAAGCTGCATTAGTTAAGTTCAGTGGAAGCTAGCAGGGGCTTTTGCACAGCTAGGGCTTTCTGTTCTTTACCTCAAGATTAACAATGCTGCTACTGACGCATTTTTAGGTCCATACCACTGTGCATGTTCAGCCGAGCTAAAATGGGTTCATAAAAAACATCAGTGGGCCACAGCAGGCTCTTCAGCTTTGTTTGAATAGTTCATAGCACGGAGTAGCTTGTCCTGAAATAGCATCCTGCAATGGTTTGTAACTTTCAAACAGGATTTCTAATAATAGCATTGCTTCTCACTTTGGGCAGTGGCTCAATGACTACAGACATCCAGAATGAAGCACACACTATACACTAATCAAAACATTTCTAGAGGGTATAGACAGTAATCCAGGACACTCTCATATTCCAGAAGTACTCCTGAAAGAAATGTTGTTGGACTGGTTTCAGAGTAAGTACGTTCCCCATCTGATTTTTCCAAGACTGAAAGGAACTAAGTACAAATCCCAGCAAAAGGAATTTCTCAGGCATTTTGCTCTGTCTCTTAGACTTGTTGGACTAGTTGACACCAGAAAATCTGCAGTTAGGGAAAAACAAGGAGTGCGGCTGCCTCAGCAGAAGACTGCAACCGTATTTGTTTACACACAGTGGAGATTATCGTGGCTGGATTAGCAAATTATCACCAGAGGAAACTCCAATTTAGTTTTAGTATCCTCTGTGTTTGCACTCACCGATACATCATTTTCCTGCCACTCCCTTCAGCCTTTCAGCTCAAGCAAATCTGTCTCTGTGTCAGATGAAATGGAGGACGAGTTCCACTTCTCATCACCACAAAGATGTGCGATGCAGTGCTTAGAACGACGCCCCAGTGGTTGCAGCCACAGTGGGTCCCTGGCCCAGCTCCATCATAAGGACCCCTTATGTGCTCTTATCTGTTCCACCACCTCTCAGTACTTCTGGGGAAAGGGGCTAAGGCACTCTACTGCTGTACAGCATGTGCATGTTATCTGAGGGACCATGCTAGTTAAAAGCCAATTACACCTTTTTATTTACAATATCATGCTGTATCTGGAACAGAGACACTTTGTTTTCATATTTAGTGCTGTTAGTGCACAAGTTGCTGTAGACTATATATTTTAGAAGCTTGTTTGATGTTTAAAAATCTGAATATTAATATTGGTAGTATTGGTTGTTACAAGCACCTTACAACTGTTTAGTTGGTTAACCTGCAAAGGAAGAGGAATGGTTTAAAATTTGTTCATTAAGTATGGTAACAAGCTTTTTTCAGTGAGGATATTGCTACCATAAGCTTTATTCAATGGTTCATAAGCAGCAGCCTCTAGTTCTATGTTCTGACTAATGACAAATTAACTATTTCTTAGTAGTTAATAAAGAGTTTTCACCAATCTGGATACAGAATATGATTTCCTCTGTTGGTAATTAACATTGTCCCCTGGGTGCTAACTCCATATATCCACACCAAAATCCTTATTGGCAAAGATGAAAAGCAGCAAATTTAATACCATTTCACTAGAGATTTTTTTTTCTTTTTAAACTGACTATTTAAGGCAACCAAAACAATTTCAAAGAATAGAAAGTCTGACTATTTAATGGCCTATTCTTTGCTGAATAGTATCAATTATACTGTTGAACTTCTTTCTTCTTTTTTTATTTTTTTTTTAACACTCAGATCTCAAAAGCAGGGGTCTGGAAGTAGTTAATGATCTGCAAAACTGAAAAGGATAGGAATGAAGGTGGAAGTTGTTTGATTTTTCTAAAAGCTAACTGGAGTTGGTGGGAAAAAAACATCAGAGAGCACTAATAAATACATGCCTTGTAACAGTAAAAGGAAAAGGTACACCTAACCTTTCTAAATAGCCTAAGGGCAGAGGTTTACTTTTCAATGAAAAGGTCATCTAGAATGAATTAAAGCCATTTTCCTGCTGACGTCCAAGCATGTGGCTTCACTTTGAAGGTTAGAATGAAGTTGTTCTTATCCATGTATCCTGCAGATGCAGTTTTACAGAGTGCATTATAGAAAGCTGTCATATGTTTTCAGTCTGTCCAGGGAAACAAAAATTGTGACAATTAATATTCTGCCTCCCAAGATGAAGCTTCTAATTTGCTATTAAGGGTAAAATACTTCTATGAGTTAGTTATTTTGTACTGTTTTAGTGATACTCTTCTGTCAATTAATACTTCTTGTGCCTAATACTTTTCACCATTTTTCTATATTAAATGCTTTAGTTGATATCTCTGCCTAAGTGAAATCACTCCAAAAAATATAACAGCAGAAATTTTGTACTACTGACATGACAAGTGTGGACAGCACATGTAAGAGAGAAGACTTCTATACACCAAATTAAAAGGTATTCAGACAAATCACAGAATGTACTGTTTACACTGTAAGGATTTGTTTTTGAAAATGTCATTTTTCCAAAGGTCTTACCCCAACCTCATTTCCACTAGGACATATACTCTGGAAACTAAATCAACACAACATAAAAGAATAGTACTTTGCCTTTCACATTGTTCAAAGCCATATTTCAATTTTTCCAAATAGCTATCAGTGCCATCAAAGATGACAAAATAGCCTAGAAGAGGAATTAAATATAATCAAAATTCCTCCAGACTACATCTTTACAAAGCATTCCAATGCCCCTTATCCTTCCATCCTATTTTACGTGCTGTAGCATCAGCTGAAATGGTTACCAACAGTTTGTTTTGCATTGGTTGAAAGTTTCATAAGGAAAATAATCAGCTTTTCCTTTCTTAAGCAGCATCAAAGCAATGCTAGAAGCACACACTTCTGCGTGTGTGCTGAGACAACATGGGTTCTTTAGTGCTTGAGAAAATAATGATCATGAGCTCAAGTTATGTGGTGTGAGAATGGGAGAATGGTAATTCACTCACCCCTAAAATCTCGTATGACAGTTATTCTCACAAATCTGGATGCCTGAAGTCTCTCACAGATTTCAGATGTGTAAGGCAGGAACACTAATGGAAAAGTGGAAGCCCACTGACTTCCTGGGTGCAGCATTTGTATCCATTTTGTACTGAATTTCCTTTTTTTTCTCTCTCTCTGTCTCTCTTTTTTTTTTTTTTTAATTTGTCAGCTCCTTTGATGACTGGCCTCTAAAGTACAGAGAATTTTCTGAGAAAAGCAGCTTTGAGGCTAGACTTCTTTACACCTGTGCAATATGAGAAGCACAACAAGTACCAACCAAAACAGAGATACAGGTAATTGACTATTTGGAAAACTATTAACTGCCTCTCTCCAAAATAATTTCTAATTCTCCCTTATTATTATTTTTCTTCTCATTCTTGTTTGGAAATTTGCCCTTTCATAAAATATATGTCTGTGTGTTTTCATTCGAAAGCATCGCTCTGTTGTGGTTAGGTTCCACAGGAGGGTTCCAGCTTGTAAAGGTTAACTGTGCAGAAATCAAGGCTTTGTGCATTTTTGCAAAGGTCACACTCATCAGTAGTTCTGGAAGGACTGCTGGGAAGGGCTATAGTAAGTACCCAATGATTGAACCATGGCTCCAGGTTTCATTTCCTTTAAGAATACTGTTACAATCACTGGTTGTGTCACTGAGAGATAAAGAGGCTGCTCAGTCACTTGAAATTCAATTTGTACATAACTCAAATCTACCCCACCTCCTTCCTTCACGGTGCCTGGCAGCTGCTTGCTGGCACTCTGAATTTCAAATGCCTGAGCTGCAGGAAGCAGTTTAATAATGGGATAGGTTTTGATTAATGTAACAAGCTGAAAATAGACAATGATGCAATGCATATCTCAGCAAGAACCACAGACTCGGATGAAATCTCTGTGTGCTGAGGAAGGCTGCTGTGGCAGAGAGTTCACCCAGAGATGAATATTTATGTTTCGATAACACCTTGAAGGTTCAAAAACTACCAATATATAAGATTTAGACCTGTAATCCTGTTAAGTCTCTAAGCATCTACTACAGGTGACTGCACAGTCATGAAGTTCAAGTCTAAATTAGGTATTTGACATTGACTGAATTCCAGCAAGGGCACTGTGCACTTCACCACAATGCTCATGTTGTATCCGGAAGAAGGAAATCCTGTATTTCTTTCAGTATTAGGAAAGTAAGCAATCATTTTCTGTGCTGTATAAAAAACAATTACTTAAATGTGTCAAGTTTAATTAGTAATTCACCAGCCTACAAAATGTTGACATGCTTTGACATTGTTTCAGGCAAGCACTCAGTATGGAGCTTGCACTTTTCCAATGCTAGTCTGTGGCTTTAGTGCTAGGAAACCTATTCTTTCCCAGTTCTTGTTCCCCCAAGCCACAGACACTCAGAATACTAAGAAATGGTATTATGTTAATATTCCTCTTCAGAAACTTGCAGAATCACAATTTTACACAATAGTATTTCATCAAGGTAGTAGGCAATTTTGCCTATTACAAAGGAAGGAACTGAAGATGTCACTGAACATTAATACCACTTTCTTGTGTATGAAGAAAATATAACTAATATATATTTACTGGAAAGGTCTAAATTATGAAGTCTTGACTCTGCACTTTTTTTCTTGAGGTCTGTCAATGAGGTATGGCAAGAGGTTGGGCCTGGAGAGGCAGGTTGCTTCCAAAGGTAAGTGAATGTCCAGTTTGAGTACCATTCCCTTATTGGCAAACATTTCTGCGAAGCCTCTATTTAATTTGTTTTACAGAAAAGGAGCTAGTCAATGAATGGTTTTGTATGTCTCCACTTTTTTGTGAAAATATGTTCTATGTTATGAAATAATTATAAAACCTTGGATTTGTTTCTCTTTGTATTTTCATAATTCAGAAAGCTAATTATGCTCTCAGTGTTGTCTAGTACAATGTTATGCAAGTTAAAATCTAAATTTGTTTCATTAACATGTCCAGAGAGTAGGTTGTTGTGAAAGTAGTTCTGTAATGTTACATGAAATGCCACTGAAAGTGGATTGGTTACTTAATTAAAAATTATTAAAAATCGAAAATTTTTTGAAAATTGAAAATTATTACAGAATTTTATGGGATAGTTGTGTTCTTATAGTTGTTAGTGTATGTTCATCTCACTGGTATAAATTACTTGTGTTCATTACTGGCTGTGAATCGTTGAATAAACACTAGTTCTGTAATGAAGGCTTCTGATTCCAAACACAGAGAATTTGATATTTCTCTGGGTATAAGAAATTAACATTAAAATCTTTACTGGAAATATCATTAACAGTATATTCTGGCACACTGTGTTGTGGATTAGCAGTGTTGTTGTTTTTTAAAAAAAGTTATTACATTTAAAACCCCTTTCTGTATTTATTTACCTTTATTCTCAAAGTCAAATACAAATTTAATTTTATCCTTGCTTCATTTTCATCTGCATTATCTATGCTTCCTCTCCTCCTACCCACCAAACCCACTCCCTACAGTTCAGAGTCTATTGTGGCTTATTTAAAATTTAAAAACTATGAGGACAATAAATCAATAAAGTGTTAACTCTCTGATAAGTCTTATGCCATGAATAACAAACATTTTCAGTCAGCAGTTTGCAAACAAGCCATGGGCTAATATTTGTTTATGTAAATTGTTCAGCATAAAATGCATAAAAGACATCTTGTGAAAGTCAGGATTAGTTTGCAACTGATTCACATTCAGGAAAAAAAGCTGGAATTATCTGATATTTCACTCACAATTAATAATTAAACCAGGTCTTGTAGGGATGCTCAGAATATCAAGATGCCAAATTTTCAATAATTAAAAACAGAAAAACAAACCCCTGAAAATAAAATTATCCTGTTTAATTCTGAGGTGAGTCGATAGTGTTATGGGTGAAAAACAGAAGAGCAAAGCAATTCTGGTGAACACACTTGCCTGGACTTGAACTTCAGTTTCAGAGCTGATAAGGATGAAATAAAAAGGTGTATTCTAGTATTGCCAGAATTTCCACAGAAGTTGTTTGTTGGCTTGAGATAATTTTTTAGAGGTTTATTGAGAGAAAGTGAGGGAAGGGATAGATCCTTTTTCATCTCATTTTGATGTATCTTTGTTGTCAGTGTGACACATTTCTCAAAGAAGCAAACTATGTTTCCCATGTCTGTGGAAGAAACGTGTTTTATCTAGGAACCTATGTGGGAAAATAAATGGAAAATAAAAGCATGGTTATGGCCTGTTTTTCAAAGTTCAGGAAGTATTCTTTCTTTTGGCGTATAAACAAGCATAGAAGACAGAAAAGAAAAAAGATTTATGGGAAGGAGGAAAAAGACAGTAAGAGAAATGTAAGTAAGAGATAAGCTGTCCTTGAAGAAAAGTACCAAGAATTTCAATGTGGGGATGTATTTCTGTGTGGTTTTGATCCTGGTAATTGAAACACTGAGCTAAAGATTTATTTATTTATGTGTTCAGTGAAATGTAAATAATGAGAAAGCATTTTTCAGTTTTCACAGGCAAAGCCTGTAGGTATCTGCATGCACGTTTGGTAATAGAAATAAAATTAATGGATTTTAGAGATATTGTGAAAGGATACCTAGCACGTTCTTGAAATGGCATCCATGACTTTAGAGGGGGAAAACTACAGAAATTAAATTCACAATTTAGAAGTATGAAAAGAAAGAAGAAACATGAATAATTGAGTCACCAGCAGTGACGGACAAGGGGGGATGAAAAGAGCTGAAGCGTTTCACTTTGCCATGTGAAGGTTACCCTACTTTTTAGCTTTCCTGTTACTTTAAGTCACAGGTAGAGGGGCAAGAGTGCAGAGTTAGTGGCATAGGCATAGGCATCACCTAGCTGAGAGAGGCTGGACTGGGTTTGGCCTTAGTCCCTCTGTTAGTCTTCTAATCATGGAGGTCCCATCACTGTACATTTTGTGAGGTCAAGCTTTGAATTACTGGATGCACACAATTACATCAGTGAGAATAAAAGAAAACATTTATTTGATCTGGTTGCTCGTAAAAATTTTTAAGAGTCTCTTTTTCACTGAGTTGAATGTTTTATTCCTTTCCAATTTAACCCTTTTATATATTGTGGTATATACTTTGATGCAGTGCTTTATGCATGAGAGGAATTATATTTATTATATTCACGCACTATTGTGATAAAGTATGTAATTATGAAAGATCAAAATTTCTCCAAGTGCTCACATTTTAAAATGAGTGGATTTAATCCACTGATATAACAGACAGATGAAAAGTTCAGCTATTAATTGTATCCTGCTGCTCAATTGGTATTGAATGTTTCACCACCAATTGAGTTCTATATGATTCTTTCCATGGTTTATGGCAATTGTTTCAAACATAAAGCAGCTCTTTGCTCAAATGTAGAAAGCCTTACTGTCCTGTGAACTTCAACTGTTCTTGGTGTAACACTGGATGGCCAGAGGAAATGTTTCATTTGGAACACTCCTGATTTGTTTATTTTTTCACTGTAATTATGCCAAATGTGTCATCATATTAAAGAATAATATATATTAGTGTCTTAGATAATACCTGTTTGCAGTACATCTCTTTTTATCTACTATTCTTCCTATAATATTTCAATTAGTTCTTCATCTTTCTAAATATTGAGTACTCAAACAACAGTAAAGCCACGCTTGGTTCTTTTCCCCTTTTTACTACCAGAACTGCTGTCTAATCTAAGTATACTTTAAAGCAGAATACACTGTCTTAGTTTTGTTAGTGTTCTGAGGAATTTCTTTATACTGCTGCAGTTTAATCTTGATCTGCAAGCATTATGTCTTAATACAAATGCCACCAGGTTCAGCTACATATATTTGTATAATGGCAACAACATGGAAAATCCTAACTCAGAGTAAATTTATTAAATAAAATCAGAGTACTTCAGCAGGTCAGCGTTCTGCCTGCTGTCAAGCACCAACCAATGTTTACCACAGAATGTATTAGTTCTTCTGTATTTTTTTTGTACAAATGTATTTAACTGAGTTTTATTCCAGGGAAAATAGTATAAATTTTCATTAAAGAAAACATTATATTATGACAGCACTAAATGAATCATCTGCAATCACTTTTAAAATACTTGATTTATTGTCTGCAATTGGAAGGCTGTAAGTTAGGATAATATTTTTGCTGACAAGAATGAAATATAGTTCATATATAAATAGAAAATTATGTACATTTCTCTGTCTAAGGAATATGTGTATGTGTGTGTGCATGCACTTGTCATATCTGGAAATATATAGATAGCTATGTGCAAGAATACATGCATGTTTTGGCAACATCAAGAAATAATCAGAATTCCTTCTCTAAGGAAAAGGGAAAACAAATTGACTAACCAGCACATACTAAAATGAAGTCCATCATAACAGAAAAGACTATTTCCTTGGAGTGATTCATATTCACACATACTTCCGTGAGACTTTCATATGTTTGGTGACATTGTGAAATGTCACTGAAGAAAAGGCATTTCAGTTTAGCCTTGAGCAAACATACACGTATAGAACTGTGCATATATAAAGCCTTTTTCTTTTTCCAAAAGGGACTTGTTTTTCCTATATACATAACTGAAGATAAGCTTAGGCTAGTGAGGTGCTGCATGATAAGAACTTGGTTAGCAAACACATTGAGCGGTTGAATGACTTGAATAACAAAATCCCCAGCAGTGTGTTTCAGCACAAACTGCATTTGTACTCTGCAAGGAGATCAATGCTTCACCCTCATTGATTTTCTTCAGTGGCAGAACCAGGATTATGCATGATGTGAAACTGTATTCCCAGACATATTCAATCTTATTTCTTAGTCACTGCTAAAAAGGCATAGTGTTGTACTGAAAACATAAGGTTAGAGAAGTGTAACGTATCAAATTTGTGCTTCTTGTAAGGCTGCATGTTAAATAGATTCATCATAATATAATCTGGGTGTCATGCAATCCATTCTATAAAAATATTAGATTGGTGCTGAAGAATTCATATATATATATATATTCAAAAAAGTTGTGCAGAGATACAAAAGAGAAAAATTGAAATGCATTTCATACACATAACTTTAAAATGTAGTATAATTTTTCTCTGGCAGACTTGAGCTTTAGTGTAAACACATAAAAAGAAATAATTTCTTCAAAAACTTCAGAGCAGGAATGTAGTACATCTTCAGAACTTAAATAACCTTGTAATTTACAATGTATGCTAGTTTTCGAAAAGTAATAATTAGAGTAAAATATATCAGTGGGAAATGACAGCTGACAGGAGCTTTGTTCTGATCTTCAATTTCCCCTTGTTTGTAGCTTCTCACAGAAGCCATGGGAACATTATCAAATACTGCTCAGCTTTAGTTCAGGTTGAACACAGGAGTAAATTGAATTAGCTCAGCTCAGATTTTTCCTAAGCTGTTTGTTGTGTACATAGGAAAAAATTGGGATGGAGGAGCAAGAAAGAGCAGTGATATCTCAAACAAGAAAATTTTCTGTCCTGGGCTTCTGCCATTCCCATCTTTGGATAGGCAGACACCAGTCCCAGAATCTGTAAGCTGCTTATGAAAAAGGGTCAAAATAATGTCCTAGAGAGGGATGTGCGTACTTTATAGGCATTTACCTGGGACATGAGCACTCTCTGCATTTCATAATTTAAGATCACAGTAATTTCTTACGCCTGTGTTTATCCAATGCTACCACTCAGCTAGGCATGTATGCACATCTACAGCAGGTCTCATGTCATGCAAATATAGTAAATGGCTACTAGGAAGCTTTAAGTTATTGCTAAATAAAAATTGGAGTTGATGAATCCATAAGATTAACAGTTCTTGGTTGGGTAAGTGAATAAGGTTTTTTAACTTACTTAGACATGACCACTTGAGTGGATAGACAGAGCCACACTTGAAGGCATTACAGAAAAAATCCTGAGTTCCTTGAAGAGGGTGAAGAGTGTTGTAAGTTACTTTTGAGCAAAAGGGTGGGAAGCAGCATACTGGAATACTTCTATCAAGTGCTAAGACGTGATATAAGTAAACAGTATCTTGGAAGCAACGTGTTCTCTTCAACTCAGGGAAAAGTATTAGTCTGGTTTGGTCTAGCATAGACAAAAGCCTAGACATAAACCTCATTTTTGCTGTTTTTCTGTACTTAGGATATTTTTATTGATGCTGAGTATTTGATCAGGAAAGACCTTCTAAGTCTACCTGACTTCTGATCATGAAACAAAATCCACTGGCCTATCTTATTAAATGCTTTTGTTGCATGGGGGCAGAGGTATGCATACACTTAAGTACTTTCCAAAAAACAAGACCTGAGTCTTGATACAAAAGTCATTGAAGCAATTGAAAGACTCTCGCTGTTCCAGTTCATCAAGCTCAGTATTTCATTCTGAAGAAACACTTTCAAACCTGTTTCTAAAGCAACTCTTGTTCCATGTTAAAGGCAGACACTAAATCAGTTCACTGAAAATTATCTTGTTACTGGGGAAGTTACATTTTTAGACCCTGTTACACTTGAACTAGATGGTATCAGTCTAAACAAACGATGTAAAGTAATTTGATAATGAATAAGTAGGAGGATGCACAGAGAAAACTAAAACCATTGTTTAATCTTAAAACTATGCTAATAGGTAGCACGATAGACATGAAATTCTGAATAATGGAGCTGTTATTCTAGCCCACCAGTCTGTCTCAGGGGACTCATAAGTGGATTTGCCTTGCCATGACTAAATGTAGCTCCAGTCCAGCATTTTGCATAGCCTAAAGTATCTCGTTGCATTATATTCTCACATTTATCTAACTAAATCAGTTTTAGAAGAAAATATCTTCTTCCCATTAGAAAAGAGGCATATGTGCATGTTATAACATACTGTTTATTTGCTTGCATGTAAAATGGAAGAATCTGCTAGAAATAACTTGTTGCGAAAAAGACCATCAGTACAAGAATATCAGTGTGCCTGTTAACAATGAAAAGGATCCTTTTAAAAGAAAAAGGAAAAAAAAGACAAAAATGAAAAATATCATAAACTCATGAACACATGCATATGCACATGTGTTTGTCTGACCTGAAGTTGTCCTGAAGAGCATGATCCAAGAATTATCTGAACCCAATTTGGGTTGGATTCATCTACAGTTACTTGGCATTGACTGGTTACTGTATTTCATTTATTTTTACAACAGCCACACTCTGCCAATAAAAGATCAAACAATTATTGTTGCTGGGTTGAAGTTTTTAGAAGTATGTGATGTTCCTCTTGAATCTACTTTCAGTTACAGCTCACTGAAAGGTCTAGCCCAGTGGTGGTTCTATAAATACAAGTGTAAGCTGAAAAAGCTGCTCCTAAAGCAGAATGCACAAATCTCAAGTTTAGTGATTTTCACTCCACTCTATCTTGTCCATGCAGTTTCCAATTCTGAAAGTGGGTGGTTATGCAAAATGAAAAAGAAAAAAAAATATGTTTTGTGCATTGTGTCCAATTTTCTCTTGGCTTTTTACAGCAAAGAAACATACAATCACTTTGCACTTAAAAAGCACTCAGATGAACTCATCCAGTTTCCCATATGTAAAAAATGACACATTTTTAGATAAACTACATTAAAATGAAGACAGACAAGCAGGAGATTGTTTTGTTATTTTATTTCCGATTTTTGCAAGTTAACTTTCGATCTACTTTTTTACTTCTATTTAAAAATAAATAAACAGAGGACAAGAACATCTAAACAAACTACAGAGCTTCTTTGAAAAAAATAATAAAAAGTAAAACTCTGATGTTCAGCTTTTATCATCCATTTCATACCTGTTATTGCAGTATCATTTGTATTGCATAGAAACCTGATCTTCCAGTCATTTATAATCATTAAAATCCATATGGTTATTCTGAGAACGTGGGGTTGTATGGTCAGTGCCTGGCACAATTCCAAGTTAAGCACAGTGAAAACCTTCATAACAGCCATAAGCCAGCACGGTCCTAACTCAGCTGCTATAGCAGGTGTCCGCTCAGTGAAAGTTTCACTGTCCTTTCTTTTTTTTTTAATTTTCCTCTTCCCCCTCTTGCCCCACCTTTTAATTAACAGGCTGTATATGAAAGCCTTTATATTTGAAAGCTACATGAGATTGTGGTCCCATGCAGTAGCTATTGGGAGCAGCATTATTCTCCTCCTGTCCCACGTCCTAGAGGAAAAATTCTTCCTCCTTTGCTTTTTTATTCTGTTAATGTTTTTTCACACTCTCCATTTACTCTCATGCTTCTCTATTAATTCTTTCAAAGCTTCTTGCTTAATCACATGGTCTCTATATTTCTCTCATCCCTTTATCCTTAACCACCCTCTTGGTTGCAACACTGCTTCTTCTCCTGCATAACCTTGACTCCTTAATGCCCTCTGCTTTCTGTCCAATTCTCCTTGTTTCCTACATCTTCTGTCACTCCTCCTCTTCTCATTTTGTGTTGAGGTTCACCTCCATGTCCTTTCAACACCAGAAGCACAAGCGCATATTTGGCTTTGCAACCCCTTCATACCAGGACGTCTTCAGATTCTTCTGGAGGGACTACTTGTCTCATGGTCTAGTGGGTATCCACCTCTCCCAAAAGCAATTCCAGCCTGGTAACATGAGCCTGTCCATAAAGTTCACTCAGGTTGTGGCTCACAGTGGGCCTGAGGCACTGGCTGGGGGGGCAGTTATATTTGCTCTGGCTGCATTTACCCTGTCATTTCTCCAAGCACAACATTCTTCTTTTTAGCATAATGGGGGTAGAACCTGACATAACAGACAGAGAATATTCATTAATGTTCCAAATATTAGCTAAAAATCACTATATATTGTTTTGCCAAAGTTTCAGTTTTTATGTTATCAAAGTAGATGATGGAAGTAGCAGTCTATACAGACCATGGATGATTTAGAGATTCAAAGACACAAAGCCAAAATCTGTACTAAAAATCTGAGCACAATTGCAAAGTGCTTATTATATTCATGTACACAACTGCCTCAATTGCACCTGCACAGCAGGTGAAATTCAGTGGGCAGGATAAGAAAATATGACTCTAACAACAAAAAAACACCAGCTACCTGTTGTGTCCTCCTCATTATGCACCACACTAATGAAGGGAAGCTTCCCTCTACACAAATTGCTTTTGGCTGAAGCAAATTTCTTCAGTCTACCTTCATTCTATCTATCCTATCCTCTTTCACTTTATAATACTGAGAGAAAATCCTATCAAATTTTACCAAAAAAATATTTCTGAATTGTAATCCAATTTACCATCTATATTTCCAACCAGTAATGTACAGGTGTTACAAATACATTTGAAAAACACAGTGAGCTCTGCTGGCTGGTTCTGCAGTCTTAGAAATTATACAAGGTAAGTCTTAAGCATATGGTAATTCTAAGGATTATGGTAACTGTAAGGATTTCTGACTGTAGTATATTTAAATCAAAAATATCCTCATTAGCCTCCAGGAAATAGAGCTGTCCTTTAATGTTCGACAGTGCACCACATAGTGAATGGAAAGTTATTATGTCCCTGATGAAAATCATTTCTTTCGCTTATTTATTTAGCTCAGTAGGCTCAGTAAGCATACCAGGGCAAATGAGAGAAAAATTAAAAATGTATACATTTTTATGTATACATAATGATAACCACACAAGTCAAACGACACCAAGATCCTCAAGTTCTTTACTTCCATAATGCTAAGTAGCATTAATTATTCCCTAAATCAGTGTTGTAGTGTATTTAAATCCCAGTTCTGATGTATTTAGCCTTACATTTTTTACCATTCCAGAATGTACTATGGAATACTCAATAGCTCAACATAAATAAAAAAAATCTGGACATGGAAGTGGTGATGTTGCACACATAAGCTGGATGGATTAGTTCAGTTTTTTTCTTTGCTTTTTTCTTGGTTTTTTTTTGCTTCTTCATTAATTCAGTATTAGTTCTAGATGGTAGAAATGTGCACACTACTTGAGGCAACACAATAAATTTAACTCACAGGAATCTGACTGCATTTCTTAGGCCTTCAGTGATATTTGCTTACAATTTCAGTGGCCACAAAGCAGAAATTGGAACAAAACATGAAAACACTGCATAGCCTCTAATTCACATTCCTGTAAGTGGAGGACTTTCCAATAAAATCCAGACCTTTGAAAAGTGTGGAAACTGCTGTGGCTCAATAAAGTTGACTGAGTGCCCTCACCCACTCTACATAATACTGGTTGGGGACAGGAGTGTGGGGAGAGAGATTGAGAGAGATAGAGAGAGGGAGGGAGAGAAAGGAAATAAAAAAAAAACAAACAAACAAACAAAAAAAACCAAAAAAAAACCCAAAAAAACCAACACATTAACAACAAAACAAAACAAAGCAAAACAAACCACCCTAAAGACAAAAAAGACTCAACTGTTAGGTCTCCAGATTTACCCTTCTGGAAATTCTCAAGAAGTCTGCAAATTTCATCGTACTGCAAACAATGAGAGGCAGCACTTAATGTAGTGAATGAATAATGTACTAAACCAAAATAGAGTGATTGATTGATTTGATATGTGACTGAAAGCTTCTCCCTTCTCCAATCAATGACATAAATCTTTTCACTTTCTTCCCTCTCCTGCAGCTCCCTAATATTGCCTCTCTGCTGGGTGCTACACTGTTCTGGGAAAAGTTGCCCAATGTATTGTTCTGAGACTACTTTTCTCTGGGACCTTGATTCTGCAAATAATTGCTAACAACCTTAGTGCCAAACTGAATGAAATTACTCTTCATGGAATTTAAGAAAACCATTTTGTTCAAATTATTTTTGTTATCTGATTCTTAATTTTCCTTTACATAGCATCAGGAATGCTGCACCTTAAATTGTGACAAATTTGCATAGCAAGGTTTTATATTTTATGTTAAGACATTGAGACAGATAAGAACAACGTGGGAAAGCTGTCAGAACACAATATCATACAAAAATCTTCAGTTGTACCTAAACCTTTGCAGTGATTTGAGACATTTTTTGTGATGACGGTTATTTATTCATCTGATAGCAGAATGAGGTAGTTGTTGTGGATTGCAGAGAAGAGGAAACGAAAGGGGCCCTTCTGGAGGTTGCAGCCTGCTGGAAGACAGAAAGAATGTCAGCAGGCAAATTAAAACAGATGCTTGTGTGGGCCAAGGAAAGATTTATGAGACAAGGCAACAGAACCCTTTCCTGTGATGCTTGAACTCTGCTCAGAAATGCCTTCTCTTGAATAACCACAGAAGTGGAGAAAGAAGATGAAAAAAGAAACAATGTGAGAGGATGGTAAGTGCTGGAAAAGGAGGATTTGATATGTGACTCTCAAGGACATAAAATCATTCTATTTGAGCTATGTGTCCTCACATAGATCAAACTACAAATGAGAATTTGACTTTTGTTGTGTGTTGATGTTGAGGAAGGAAATCAGCTATGTCATTAGTCATGTATGTCCTCAACAAGTCTTGCTATTAAAAAAAAAAACAAAACAAATAAACAACTTTCAAAGTCTGCCTCCCACATTGGACGAAAAATACTTTATCTTATAACAGCATTATCTTTTTCTGCATAGTTATTCCAATACTTAACTGCAATGAAAAATATAAGCATTTTGCTGGATTTGGCTCGGGTATAGTTAATTTTCTTCACAGTGACCAGTATGGGGCTGTGTTTTTGTTGAACACAGGGTCGATAATATAGAGATATTTTTGTTATTGCTGAGCAGTGTTTACACAGAGCCAAGGCCTTTTCTGCTTCTCATACTGCCAGGCTGGCGAGGAGCCTAGTGCTGCCTGGGAAGTTGGGAGGAGACACAGCCGGGACAACTGACTCCAACTAACCAAAGGAATATTTCATACCATATGACATAATGCTCAGTATATAAAGTGGGAGGAAGAAAGAGGAAGCAGGGGGACATTTGGAGTAATGGCGTTTGTCTTCTCAAATCACTATTACACTTGATATGGTCCTAGTCTCCTGGAGGGCATGAACACCTGCCTGCCCATGGGAAGCAGTGAATTGATTCCTTGATTTGCTTTGCTTGTGTATGTGTGTTTTGCTTTTACTACTAAACTGTCTTTGTCTCAGCCTGTGAGTTTTTACCCTTCCAATTCTCTCCCCAGTCCCACTGGTGGGGGATTGAACGAGCGGCTGCATGGGGCTTAGGTGCCACCTGGAGTGAAACCATGACAGAGACTAAAACAAGTTGTTTTGAAATCCCTGCTTTCAAGGTGAGCTAATATAAACAATATTTTGGCTTTGGTCAAACTGGAATGTTAAGCTGCTGTCAGGTGGAGTTGTAAAATATAGTATTCCCATTTACCTCTCAACTTCAGAGATAGAAGTATGCTGTGACATAGTGAACATTTTGATCTCTGAGAACTTTCTTCAAATTTTAGAAAATAACCATGACCTCTTTGGATCTTTAAACTACAGTCTGGATAAAATGAAATGAACATGGAGTTGAAATTAATTTCTGATCTTTGTCCAGCCAATCTCAGCATTTTAACCTTACCTCTGGAGTTGAGGCATCTGAAGAAAAGTGTCTAGGGAAAGCTCCCAGGTGGTGACTCTGCACTGGCACTTTGTGTGCCCTTTCAGTTTATAGCAGAATATTATCTAGACCAGAGCTTCAATGCAGTTTTCCACATTTGCTTCCTCCATTTCCTTCGTCTGAAAGCCTGGCATGTATTCTGTATGAAGTCTCCTTCACACTGTCCATTTTGCTCTGCAAAGAAAAAGCACCATTAAGCTGAGTTTCTAATTTCCACATATATTTTCTGGTCATTCCTCAGTCTTGACTATGTATATTGCTATACTATGTACATTTTAGGACATGCTTCCCCCGTAGTAGCTGAGAAGATTATCTGTAGATTGTTCAGCATTTATTTCCTTCTCTGACTGCTTTCCTTAGTTTAATGGTCATTACTAGTCAATAATGCCACTGATCTGAGAGATGCTAAAAGTAGTTTGGATACTTGGCTTCTGACACAGGAGCTTCTTCATCTGGGGAGAGGGAGACTCCTTACTGTGAAGCCAGCAAAAAAAAAAACAAAACCAAACTCATCCCCTACCTTTTCAGAATAGCATTTTGTTTCCTGTGAGCTGAAATGTGTTTCAAAACAACATTCATTTAGTCCTGTCTTCTCCTACCATTGCTTTTCCTTTCAACAGTGAGTTCCTCTTATCGTCCTGCTGTTGCTATCTCTTTTTTCACTTTGCCTCTTTTCCTTTCAGTGTGTGTTGGTAGAACATGAGAGCTAGCCTGGCATTTGTATTTATAGCTTGCATTTAATTGAAAGTTTTGGATGTTCGCAATGAGAAACTGAAAATTAAACAGCTGTGTCTTGACAGCTCTGGAAATGCTGCTTATTGAACTCCCTGAACAATTCAGAAAACATCTCAGCTAAAGAACAAAACATGGCTTATGTAACTGTGTTACAGCAGTTAGAGGAAAGTACTAATACTATAAATGCCTTATACTACTTTGCAAAACTGGCATCACAACCTTTGTTTAATATTCAAGTAAGATTAGACAGATAAAAAAGGAAGGCAAGAGGAGGAAAACTTAAGCAAGCCTTGGTTAAGGCAGTCTAAAGGTCAAAATTGTAATATTAAATAAATCTTACATGCTTTTATAAACCTTAATTTATTGTCTATGTGCAACTGACATTTTAGCTTTGGGTTTAATACCAAGCACTTCAAAGTATTCTTGTAGAAGAATAGTCGATAACCCTCTTACACAGTATAATTGGAATTCTGCATGTTAGAACATTTGGTTTCTGAAAGATTTTTGTAAATGTTAATAGCTGTCTTTTAAAATGGTGTAAGTGTGAAATGCTATGAAAAGCAAAGGTTTAAATGTCACGGTGTCTATAATTTTCATATTGTAAAAACTAAATAAGTTTTTACAATATGAAGAATCTAAAGGCCTGCTGCAAGTTTGAAGATATAAGCTAGCTCATTATTAGTTCTTTGAAACTGATATGACAGACACATTTTGTAAATCTATGTTAATTTTAGGCTAAAATATATAGTTGAACATTTAATTGTCTGGAAACGTTACAAGTGCAAAGTCTTCCTGTTTACTGGTATCCATGATCTGAGTATGGCAATAAAAGGATTTATCTGGAAAGCCTCCTAGGGTATCATCAGAAGTATTCTCCTCATATGGAACCACTGGCATTGAGACTGAAAAGCTACTCATATTTCTCTTGGTTGAGCATTATGATTTGCACCTATTAACAGGATGCTCTAGGACAGCTTGCACTATTTTTTGGGAGATAGGTTTTGTCTAACCGGAATGGAAAGCACAGAGGTTTTAAAGGCAAGAGTGCAGAGTTTTTCCATTCCCTTGCAATGACTTTTTGGATTACTGAAACTTCAAAACCTGGTTTCCATAGCCTAACCCTCTGCATTCTTTGTCAGTAAAGTTAATAGCACAGTAATGAACGTGCCACAAAAAAAGAAGGAACAATTACTTATGGCATATTTATCCTGCCATATTTCAATATATTTTAACATTAGTAGCTCAAGACAGCCACAGTCTCAGAACTTTTTTGAATGTTACCAAAGGTATCTTCCTTCCAGTCTGCCTAAATCAAAAGGACAATAACATTTAGGAAAACAGAAAAGCCCTTACACATTATAAAGAGCAGGTAACATAAACAGAAATCACTCCAAGAACCCTTTGTCCTCTCATGTAGGTTTTAGGAAACCAAAACAATCTTTTCCTCACATACTGTAATAATAAGGATTTACTTTAATCAAAACAAGATATTATTTGTGAGTTAAAAGAAAGTACTCTTTAAAGTGTCATTGTAAAGTCTGTGATTCCTCATTCCCTAAGATAATTTCTTAGTAATAAACAGTAGACTTATTTGCAAGGTTTTTATCAAAAGAGTGCATCAAGAATTTCCACAATTTTGGCACTCACATCTCCATCCAGGAAAAAAAAATAACAGCGACAGAGAGCACATCCTACAGCAATCAGCTACAGTGTAGAGCATGGGAGCCCATCTATCAGGAGGGACTCTCACAACTGGTAGTTCATAGATTTATTGTAGCAGAAAAACTTCTGTAACTTGAGTTGTTGGAGCTTGTTAAGTACTTCCAGATCAGAAAAGGGCTGTGACATGTTGCAATGATTTTGTTGCAATACTGTGTGCACCTCAGGCCTGACAAATCTGGGAATGATGGGGTGGCAGAGAGCAAAAGAAGAGAGAACATATCAACCTGCATGTAGAGAATGTCACCGCGCAACGGTGGACAAAAAAGGATGTTCTAAAGACTGGAATTAGGACAGTGTGATAAGTTCTACAGCTTACATTGGAAGAATAGGTTTACTGATATTCTTTTTCATGGTTCCTTTTTGCTGACTGCCACGTTGCTTCTATGCAGCACAAGGGTCTGGATCTATTCTTGTGTAGGAAACATGCTATTATTCTCACTGTCCTAGAAATTAGCAAGAAACAGTACACGGAGAGCTACTCTAGAAAAGTGAAACTCAGTCAGACAGAAAATGAAGAATGGTTATGTTAATTTAGCTTTTATAAAAGCTACTGCTTAGCCAATCAGCAAAAAGTCTGAGGGTTTTTTCCATCAAAGAGTATTTATGGCACCATGACTCTCTGCTATTACCTCTTTTTAATATATATTATTGTTAAAAGGGACTTAAGGTATAGTCATTTATAATTTACAGATTTTTTTAATTCTCCTCTTCTGTACTCATATAATCATTCTAGCTATTTTCAGCATTTGAAAATATTATATTTCACATTCTAAAAGCCAAGCCACTGACCTTAATAAATGCATTTTCTCTTGTAAGAAGAGACATTATAAAAATTATAGAGGCAACATAAAAGACAGTTGCTACCATCAAGTTTCTTATTTACAATAACAATGGAAACCTCTATCACACATAGAATCCAGTAGGCTAATATGAACATGCAGTAAATGCTAGCTAAAGCATATTATGTTAGAAAAGCACATTTGTTCATTTCACATCTTGAATGATGCATAATTTTATGATAACATTTCTCAGTCTCTGCATTTTCCTTTTTTTTCTCCAACTTCCATCTTTTCAGTTAAAGGAAATCATCCAGTGACCTTGAAATCTACACTGGTATTTTCCTGGCAGAGAAAGAAGCTCACTTTTCTAATTTGCAAAAATGAATAACAATTTGATCATTCTTAAAACTTCTAAAAGGTTAATTATGCTCTCTCCATGAGCACTGAATAAAAACCTGCTTTATCTCTGCCCAAATGAAACCCACAGGGCTCTCATTCTTCCTAACTCTGCCTGGAGACTAAATCCTGCAAGCTGTCAATTAACTCCTATCAGCTCATAGATCTGTGTGAGCTGCAGATGATTTTTTCATCCAAAAACTATGACAGCTCTCATTTACCAGAGCTGTTGGGTGACTTTAAAAAATTCACAGCAGGAAAGTGTTATCTGGGTTTGGGCTTGCTGGAGAGAAAGAGTGAGAAATCAAGAGGCAGAAAGGTCCTGGGTTAGAGAGAGTTCATTTCTAGCTCTAAGATTTCCATCTGGTTGCAAAACCCCACTTGAACTCGAATTGCATGTTTTAAACAATAATAGAAACTGAACATGGACATGTACCAGAGAGATGTTTCCTTGAGTGTTTGGTTTTGGTTTTGGGCTTGCTTTTTTTATATTGCTGCAAAATAGCAGTGAGCCACAGGCGAGACGATATTGGCAAAGCACAGAATCAGTAGAACTTTACCCCAGTGTCAACTATTTAGCATGCTGATATTACTTCTGGATTGAAAAATTGCTTTTTAATTTGGAAGTCAGTAATCTGAAAGTGAAAGAGCAAGAGAGCATAAGAGTACAGTTTCACTTACCTTGCAAGATGAATGTTGTTTCCAAACAAACAGAGGAAGTAAAAAAATTGCACTGAGCATTTGGTGATTACTATATTTCTGCCCACTTATTTTATTTTTGTACTGTAGGGTCAATTCTTGAAGAGTCAGCTACAGTAACTTACAACAAAGCCCTAGGAACTGGTGCTGATGGCTCTGTGTATGTTAGAAACTTGAGTTAAAGTAATTAATTTTAGGCCTATTGTAAGTTGATAGTGTTACAATTAGCACATGCATGGGACTTGGAAATCTGGGTTTTGCTCATGGCCCTGCTTTGACCTTTGGAAAACTGTTCTTTTCTACTCTCTGATACTACTGGGTTAGCCGTAAATATCAATGCCTACTCTTGTAGACAGGCAAAATAACAGCTCGGTGTACATCAGCATCCACTGCTAGACACTTACATCATTCAATTTGCAACTGAAAAAAGAAATAAAAATTACAAATCTTTACTGAATAGAAAAAAAAATGATCCATCTATTGCATTCTCATCATCTGTAAATTTAAAATGCAAGTGCTTTGGGACAGGCACAATGAGATCTTATCTTGTCTCAAAAAAACCCAGTAGTAAATGCATTACTCTTCAGTTGTGAAAACAATTTGAGAGCTAATTTAAAAAAGAAATTAGTCCTGATGTAGTTCCACACTTATATTATTTGAGCTTCCCTTTCTCTTTCTTTTCCTAATGTTTCCTGATGTGGTGAAGCTGTCACCAAGTAAATAATTCTCAACATTAGTCAGTTGACTGAGTTCAGCACAGGGCAGGATGCATTTTATCTGAGTTGTAATAAAATTTTACTCTGAAAGTACTAGGAAAGTCCTACTATTGTTAAATATACCAGGATTTCACATCAGTTCTAGTAGCATTAATAAATGAGAGTATGGCGTAATAAACACTTGAAGAAAAGTACCAAGATCAGTGTTTACAGAGCCATCGTGCTGTCTACTCTTTTATATGGTTCTGAATCATGAGTCATCTACCGCCACCACCTGCGTCTCCTAGAACGCTTCCATCAACGCTGCCTCCGTACAATCCTGAACATCCACTGGTCAGATTATGTGACCAATACATCTGTTCTAGAACAAGCAGCAATCACAAGTATTGAGGCCATGCTACTGAGAACGCAACTGCGATGGGGAGGGCATGTCTCCAGGATGAAGGACCACCGCCTCCCTAAGATCCTGCTTTATGGTGAACTTGCCTCCGGCTGCCGCAAGAGAGGAGCTCCGAAGAAAAGATACAAGGACTCCCTGAAGCAACAACTCAGCCTCGGGCATATTGATCACCATAACTGGCCTACTCTGGCCTCCAATCGGGAGGCCTGGAGACAGACCATTTATAACGCTGCTGATGCTTTTGAGAAAGCACGCAGGATCACTCTTGAGGAGAAAAGACAATGCAGAAAGAATCGAGCCTTGCAGAATATACCCTCTAAGGAGTCTTTCTGCTGTGTCTTTTGCAACCGGACGTGTCTATCTCATATTGGCCTTTTTAGCCACCAACGCGCTTGCAAGAAACGTGGGTAGAGCCCTTCCCAAATCTTCGTTCACGAAGCCTAGCCATGATGATGATGAATAAATGAGAGATCCCTGGACAGTCTGCAATTTTGTAATTTTAGACTCAATTGGTTAATAGAAAGGGGAAATCAATATTTAAATAAATAAAAGCTAAAAGATAACTATATTGAGAATAACTTCTGAAAGTACAAATGTACCTAAAGAGCTGTCTGATAACATGGTACCTGATTGTAGGGAAGTTATATAGTTCCATTTTAGTCTTGTATCTTAAAAAATTATTAGTGTAAGTACTCTAATTTTTTTCTCTAATATAATTAGCAGTGTGGAGTGAAATGATGGGTCCTTTATTTTTGACAAATTTCTGAAACAGGCTGAAGAGTGGTGTATTAAAACATCTCCATTAGGGTTTATCATCTTCCCATGAGTCAGCAGCACAAACCGTCATGCAATATATGTTGTTTATATGGCAGTATTCTTCCACTTTTTTGAAAAGATCTAATGAAGGTTGCAAATTCTCAATGATTTAATTACATTTTAAATACACCAAGAAACTTTAATGAAATGATTTAAGCATTTTAAATATGCTATCAATATTACCTAATGCAGAGAGAAATGGAAAACCTGCTAGGCAGTAAGTCATTTAAATGGCTGAAATACATGTGAAATATTCAAGTATTATCTGATTTCACTTCCAGGTTCTAACAAGTAACCATAGAAATTATCATGTTAACATTATAGCAACACATATTTTTAAATTTTCAGAAGTAGTCCTGGACAACACAGCTGAGAGCACAATATCACTGAACAATGTTCGAGTGTCAGAATAAATATTAGAAACTGGAATTCAAGATGTAAAACCTCCAAGTACCTAGTAAACTATTAGGTACTTTTATTTGTTCACCTGTTAGTCTGTGTATGAAGCAATATCTATTCTTGCTTTTAATCTGCTACTTTCCAGAAGGTTTTGTGTTTTCCTTCCTAGTCTTTGGTCATCCTTGTTTTCCATTCCTTTCTATCACAGTTTCTCCAGCTGCAATGTACTTATTCCTGGTTACTTTCTTTGGGTTAAGAATAGCTTATTTTCCGTCCAAAGTAACCAAATTTGGATGCGAAGTTCTGTAATTAATGCACTAGCAAAGTGACAGGAAAAACATAGACCAATGTGGGAAAAACATCAGTTACTTCAATGAGAAAGGTGTTTCAAAGTTTCATTTGCCAGAGGTACATGGCTCACCACTGTGCTATATGCAGCTCATTCATTAATGGTGTGATTTTGGGATCCACCAAGTAAACAAAACTGAAGATAGCATGATCAGGACAGTACAGTCAACTGAAATACGTGGCTTTCACCAGTCTGAGGGCAAATGGATGGGCTGAATGTCTAAATGGTTCATGGGAGACTCAACAGAACAGTTCATGCCCTCGATTAAACTGTGCCTTTCAAAGGAAGGCCTGACCTCTGCCAGATATTTTAAATGTCAAAAGGAAAGAATGTATACAGGGAATGAGGGAGTCATTTTTTATGTAGATTAATATTCCTTGCTGTGTTACAGATCCAACAATTCTTCTCATTACAGATGAACCAGTGACACTGGAGTTCTCAATGTGCTGTGTGTGGGTAGAAAGACATCAACAGCCCCTATCTGGGAAGCTCCACTTCTCCTGTCACCAGTATCGTCCTCTTCCTTCCATTTAGTCACTGGACTTGCATATAGGTTCAACTGTCATTTCCAGGCACTCCTAGGAAGCAGTTGGAGCTTTTAGGCAAAGAAAATTTGAAAAAGCCCCTGCCAGTCAAAAGTACTGTCAACCTACCACATTCCTTGTCCTGTGAAATCAGCATTTTCATCCGTTTTTACCTCGAAAGGTGGGGCAGAACTTGGAAACAACAGCTTATAGTCAAAGTTTGCTGTAACAGGAGATGCAGCGCATTTACGAAGACCTGCAGTTGTATACGCCCGCCAGGTCCAAACATGGACTTGTAAGAGCAAGTTTCAAATGTTTACCAGTATTTGCCAGTTCATTACTCTTAGCTATGTGCCAGTGCAAAACCATCCTTTATGCAGAGTTCAAAAACACTCGTGTATATTCAAGTTTTCATTTTTAATTTGCATACCTTTTTTTTTTTGTTAATGCAAAGTAGGAACATATGAACCCCTAGAACATTTTTGCAAGTGCTCATAAACAGAGAACTAGTAAGTACACTCAGGTCTTCTGCCAATAACAAATTGGTTTTTCTCATTTTCCATTTTGCTTGTTTGTTTTTGTGTAAGGGCACTGTAGTGGTTTGAGCCAGGTTTTCCCCCTGAAACTAGGAAAGTGGTAACCCCCAGGGGGTGGTGACCCTTGGGGCTTGACCCAATCAGTGCTCCTGCAAAATATAAACATATCTCTGGAGACCGGAAAAGAAGCAGTGGTTCTTGTTGTTAGAAGAAGAGGTGGCCATGTTGTAGAGGCCACGAGGAGAAGGAGCTCCGGCCCCTTGGGGGCCTCTGCCCCCCCCAGCCCCCGGTTGGGGGGCTGCAGGGACTCAGAACTGAACTAAGTGCCTGTGTCTGAGATGCCGAAGGAGTTTTCTCCACTGCGAGTGGGTGACGGAGCAGCAGGGACAGCAGCGTCTGAAGAGCAGTGGCAAAGAGCCAACTGATAAAGACCAGAAGGAGGAACATAAGCCAGTATGCTGCATGGAAGACACAGAGATGTCTGAGGAGAAAGGAAAACAGAAAGGCAGCACCTGAAAGAGGACTGAGCCAGCAGCAGGAACAGAGTTTTGGGGTAAGAATTGGATAACCCAAACCCCCAAACTCACTGGAGATTCCTCTGAGAGAGAGGAGGATGATTGGACTCACTTGGAAGAGTCTTGGAGTGCAATATGCACTACAGAGAGGAGCAAGAAGCTCAGACTGTCCTGAGAGCTAAAGCCAGGACGGCCAAAGGAATGTGTGTGGAGGGGGTGACCTTGGGCTTCCCCCCCCCCTCCTTGCTGCAGCTTCAGAGAAGCTGGCAGCCATCTTTGAGTCAGAGCATGGGAGCTCTGCACAGGGGCTTGATTTCCCCTGAGGATACCAGACTGTCACGAAGACCCCCGTGCTTCGTGATATGACCGTGGTGATGCGACCTTGTCTGGGGTTACGTAGTCCACGGAAAGACCCCTGTTTGAGGACGGAGGGCCGAGGGGCTTGGAGACCCCCTCGTGTGTGCTGGCAGAGAGCCAGCAACTACTACTGCTGCCTGGAAGAGAAGAAGAGAGCCTGCTGCCTAGAGAGAGCCTGCTGCTCAGAGACTGGAAGGGGTCTTTTCTTCTTCTTCTCTCCTGGACTTTTATTTGGAGGGAGAAGAGATTTGGCCCATTGTCAATATTACTGTCATGGTAGAGATAGATATAGAGTTAAGATTGTATGCAGTGTATTATAGTATTTATTTATTTGTATAGTCCTGTAATATATTCCTTTTCCCCCCATATTGAGTCTCGTGTTTTTGTCTGGAAAACCCATCTCACATGGGGTTGAGATGTGGGTGGGGGGCTAGGAATCAGAATTAGATTTTGGGCCTGCTCAAACCATGACAGGCACTCTGATTTCCAGATAATGCTTTATGTAGTATTCCATGTTTCTAACAAATAGCTGGATTTGTGGAACGTATTAAGGATGTAATCATCTTGGTATTCACATTACATTTCTAACCATTTCCCATTATAATCAGGATAAAAATTCCCTTTGATTTCAAGGAGAGTTAGACCATGAGCGCTTTATTTGTTAAAGCAATGTTAAGTGCTGCTGTTTGCTGACATTGTTTCCCAAACACCAGCGATTGTTCATTGACCTAGACGTGAACTTGTTTTTTTTTTCTGCCTCTGTTTTTGGACACCCTTTCTCTCTTGTGCTTAACTACTCCAGTCAGAGACCTGTTTGACTTGCTGAGAATTTGTGATGGACCAAATTAGAAAGCCTGTGAAAACTGTTTATAGCTGAATATGTCAAAACCAGTATTAAAAAAAGGCACAGAATTAATATTTACATAGATCAGGGACCTCTACTTTACATTCCTGCTGTGCCATTACTCAACCTTAGGAAAGAAGAGTAGTACTTGGAAGGGGAAAAAATAGCAGCTCACTTAGTAATCCCTAGACACGGGAATGGAAACCAATCCCTACTGCTCAGTACTTCAATGTGACAAGGCAATGCACTAAGTTTCATGAAATTCGGTATCTTTTCCGAATGCCTGTCCATAATTGTGAGCAAGATTCACTCTTGTGGGACACAGAGACCCTTTTGCCTAGCAAAGGAATCTTTTTTTCTTTCTTTTTTTTTTTTTTCCCAAACTCACAAGCCTGTGAAATCTGGAAAGGAAAGAGAAACAATATAGAAAGAGAGGCATTCCTATCTGCAGACTGCTTCAGATGTAATGATTATGATTATAATCAGTGATGACTTTTCATAGCACAGCATTTTTGACCTCAATTGGGTTCTACATGAACTTACTCTTATACACATCAACACTACTAATGCGTCACAGCAAAGCTGCATGATGTTTCAAACTTTCAGTTCCAGTTGCGTTTGCAAAAGGGTCCCAACACTAAAAAAAATTAGGTATACAATGATATTAAAGACTTACTGACTTCAGTAGAGTTGCTTTGCTGGTGTAAATGAGCGCATGGGGTTTTTTCTCTATTATTCATTTCACGTACAATCAAAATAATTAGGGACATATCTTAAAGCTCTCAGGTTATCAGTTCAGAAACAAAGAAGCCTTCCCATTTCTTTTCTTCATATTGCTATTTTTAAATATTAAACTATTTTTAAATGATTTCTGAGCTTTCTAACTAAATGAAAATCTCAGAAAAGTCAGAGCTCACTACCAGATAAGTACTTTTCAGTCCAAACTCAGCACAAGAGGTACATTTTATCAGAAATAAGATAACAGACAAGTTAAAAAATATTTCTTCCTAGTGAGAGACGAAATAATATCACCTTTGAGATCTGTCTTGTTTTCAAAATATTATAAAACCAATTATCATTTTGGTCAAAAGTCAACAGTTTTCTTGAATTTTTGGAGGGCTTTCTTCAATTATGAGTGTTTTTCCATGATGAAAGGGACCCAGAAACAGCTTCAGTGTGGGGAATCTTCTACATCCTCCATCACTGCCTCTAGGATAGCAGCGTAAATGAAGTAATTGAAGAGTTGCATGGTAAAAATGTAGACGAATATTTAAAGTTTCTTTTTTTTCCCTATAATCTTCAGACTAGATCAGTGCACACCTACCCTGTATGCTCACTGAAATGTACTGAGAAACAGTTCTGGTGACTGTGCTCTTTGCTGGTTCTTTGAAATGACCACAGTTATCCAAAATATATTTACTGGATAGATATATTTTAAAACATGTTGAGCAAATAATTGAGCTGACACGTTTGAGTAGTAATCTTCAGTAGGAGAAAGGAGTAGAATAGAGATGAAGACTGAGATATGACATCCTCTTGAATCAGACCTGCCTTTACAACACTGCTCTTTTTGCAAATATCAAATCACACTTGTACTGGTAATTGATGCATGTGACTGTATTGGAAGTACAAAAACTGGAAAATGTAAAAATAAACCTGGTCATTGTCCTGGTGCCCTCACTGACACGGCAATCTGTGCATTTAGAAACTGCAAGCTTGTGAATTTCAGAGATTTGTATCCCTTATGCATTCCATTTTCTTTATACTGGTACTTATAAGTTTAAATAACAAGAAAAGAGACTTCAAAAAACATTTAAGGAATAAGTGTCTAAAATAATTGTAATAATTTTTGTCCTGAAGTACATCAGACTGAACAATTTTTAATTAGAACATCCCTGGATTCTTTGCTGAAGTGCTCAATGCCTGATAACTAGTTACCTCTGTAGACACCTTACCGATAACAGCAGATTATTACCTGATTGATTTGGCCTGAGTTTGTGATGAATTGAATATACTTATTGCCTACTTCTTCCATCTTTTTGTGATGCTAGAGCAGATCTAATGCCAGGCAAATACAGGCATGTTCACCTCACACCACTGTCCAGATTGTGGGAAGAGGACAACTTAAAAAAAACTACAGTACTCTATCTTTATGTTCAGTAAAGTCAATTGCAGAGAGAATCCTCAGTTTCCTATCACAACCATTAAAGTGGCAATGGATGGTCTTTCTCTTTTGAATATAGCATAAAGCATTTGAATACCATAGGAGTTGCATTTCCGTTGTTTGTCTTGCACACTAGTTCAGGATTCTGTTTGTTGAAAGTACCTTTCCCATCTGCTGAAAAGTAAATAGATGATTTTACTCCACAACATCCCCCTTGCCCATCAGATACGTATTAATACACTTGTAGGCAGTCACTGAGTGAAATAGAAAGTTTGAAATTATACAGAGCTATCTGGAAGTTTTTTTAGCCAGAAAAAAAAATGCAATAATGGATTTCCATAGCAACTTTCTTGCACAAAGCCTATTCCATGTGTGAAAGTATTGTCTTTAAAGAAAAGGCAGGTTTACATTATATTTAGACTAGGACAAAGATAAATGCACCAGAGAGGCAGTATGGCCTCTTGGAAATTGTTTCTGTGTAGGCAAGAGGAGAATGTCACGGAGTGTGGTGCAACTGGACATAGACTGTGTTTTGTGCTGTGCAGAAAATTGATTGCAGTGTTCCGAATACATTTACAATAACATTTGCTGGCAAAACCATTAATCTGATTGTACTGACTGTTGTGCACACAACCTCTGCAACATCTGTGAACAACACGTATCATTAAATTACTGTGCTGTAAGAAATACTGTTAAAAGCAAATTTTAATGGTTATTTCTTAGCAGCTCTGAGGGAGCACTGGCAATCATATTGCTTCTTCACGGGAACCAGATGGCTCAAATCACTCAGAGAGGCTTTGCAGCAGTGAAAGATAGGTTACTGAATTTAAATGATCCACTACAATCATTAGAATTCCTGAAAATGTCCACAAGTCATTGCACACAGGTATTTTCATATTACACCTTGAATACAAGAAGATTGGCAATGAAAAAAAAGAGAAGGATATGAAAAGACCACCAGGCACCCTGTCTCTGTTACAATAATGGACCTAGTTCTGGAGTTGCTAACTACTTTTTACTGCTATTTAGCAGTTACAGATTCAAGAGAAATAAACAGCACATACTAAGAAAAGCAAACCATTGTTGCATTCATGACCTTATACCAAACATCCTTCATACTCAAGCTCGACTGACTGGCATGCAGATTTGTTTCATAAACAAAAGTAGTGTTTTCTCTCTAAACAATTCATTGTGAGCAATTTGTCATTGCAAGCAGCTTCTGGCAGTTGACCAACTCCTTTCAGATAATCCTTCTTTAAATCAACTGGCCATCAAAATCTTGCCTCCCAACAATGGCACCAATTCATTCCTAATTGATAATTTGTCTGAATTTGCTGGATGAGATGGAATGAAGCTTGTATGTTATAAGAAAGATGGTTAAAATGAAGTTATCATTCAATTGCCTTTCTCCTCATCTAAATAATACCAGGTCATTTTTAATTCTTCTTCATGGGCAGCATCTGAACCCACAGCATTTTATAAGGCCAGAAGAATGTGTTTGACTAGAGCTATTGATTAGGCGGTACAAACACATACTTCAAATTTAAGATCATCATTTTTTTTTTATTGTGTGGAAAAAACACAGTCCACAATAAAAAAAGTTCAGAGTATCAAAGAATGACTATGATTTAAATATAATGCAAAAATAGGGAAAGAACCTGCAAGTATCACAATAAATGTAACACAACGAATGTTTGAAAACAGGTAACCCTCAGTAGACTGAGAGTCTACTCAGTTCATATTTGGGGAATGTGGAACTACTCAATATATCTTGGAACAGTAAATAGAAAAATATGGATATTCATATTTACACTACATTCTTAAAAATCTTAAAATATGGCATATATTGCTTTCTTTTACTCTTTTTTTTCTCTCAATCAGCAGATTTTTATTTTTTTATCGATCTCAAATGCTGCAGCTAATTGAAGGTATGTTGAGTCAAATCAATTTATATTGGCTGTATGTGTCAATCACCTCTGAAAAAGAGACTGTTAAAAATAAGGTGTTGGATTGAAAAGTAGAACAACTGAAATTCAGCTCATACTGTCATGGTGATCAATTTCTGTTCAGTTTCTTGTGTTCTCTGTGATCTGAAAGAAGCCACTTCTGCAAGATGTGAGTACATTTTCTTACCTGAAAAATGAAGACACTAATCTTTTTTGTCTCACAGGTGATGTCTGCTGCTAACCTCTTTGGTGTTTATAAAGGCCTTAGGTAATTTGGCAATGAGAGCAACAGAAAGGTCTATAAATAAGACAAAATAAAATACATGAAGGAGGAATTGATTTTAGTCAGGGCTGATAATATTTCTTGTCAATACTGACATATTAGTTTCATTTTCCATTATTTTTAGATATTTTAGTTAAGCTACAAAAACATAGCCTTTCCATCAGTGTTTAAGATGTCTTATTTATTAGACCGTAATCAAGTTCCAGTGGCTGTGTAACTCTAGGATAAGTTACAAAGTGTTATATTATATAAATATACACAAGATGGGTATTCTTCTTATTCAACCTTCTAGACTATAAAATCAAGAACAAACTTCAGGACTAGTAGATGATATGAACCAGAGATCTGCCCTGAGATCTGAGAAGCACTCATGTCTCATTGGTTGTCAATTCCCTTGTCTGTGCTCTATGACACTACAGCTTTGTTTATGTACTTTAAAAGAGAAAAAAATTGCTACCATGCATGAAAGTGGAAGTGCCCAAGGTAATTAAGGCTGCTGTAATTTTCAGACTTTTCTTGTATTGAAAATTAAAAAGTTAACACAATTTTGGAAGGCTAAAGGGCTAGAGATAAGGTCAAGCCCAACATTAATGTAGGACTTTTTTTATTCTTAACATTTGTTAAACATTACTATGGCATGGACCAAAGTACCCGAAAAAAATTGCATTCTCACTCCCAAATGCTATAGCAGTAAAAGACAAAAAAAAATATATGGTATGGAAATGGAAAATGTTGGTCTAACAATTTCTCTTTCCCTTTCTAGACATTCACGAGTATAATGCTCCATGTCCAGTGTGCGTGAGCCCTTAAAACACGAACTATGTACCCATTTAATGTCCTGACATTCAGATCATATGAATTTTAGCTTGAGTTACCATGAGGTTCATATTTGCAAAGCTGAAGCAGTTTTCCCTTGCCATTATTGTCATGTATATGTTTAAAACATTCATCTAATAGATTGTGGGGAGTGTTTCACCATACCTGCCTTGGCAAGAATTTTTTTTTGTTGTTGTTGTAGTCACTGTACATCTAACTTGTAGGTCTGGTGCATCCTATTGCATCAGGCCACATATGAATACCCTCCAAACCACATGCGTATGCATTCCTGCAACTCCTAAGTTCTGAGTAGTGTACCACATCACCTGCTACAGTCCTGGATGTCTCAGTGCCATTTTTCTCTCCTGATTTGAGCTGTACCAACATTTGCATAGGAATTATGCTTAATTGGCTTGCTATACCACTGAATCTATTGGGAAACTATTGGTTGAACAATCATTTTTTTAGATGACATTATTTTTCTCATTTCCTCTGTGGGATATGGATTCTTGACTTGTCTGGAATTTTAAATTAAATACAACCAGTATTATTGCAAGTACCTTTCACTTTGCAAGCTTGATCCTTGATACATGAATGTGCTAGTACTGGAGTACTATATTTTAACCCATGTCCGTTATCCTTTCTAGCAGTTTCACAAGGTATCTGTAACAGAACAGCCAAACAAAAGGGACCCAGAAGAAAACACTGTCTTAAAGTACCAGGTAGGCTTAATACACTTTCAACAAGAGCTAATTCTCAGACCAACAAATGGCAACCACAAACCTGTTGAAACTACTGGAAACAAGGTTCACCAGAAAGTCAGTTGCCATCATTAAAAACATGTTAGCTACAGTCTCATAGCTAGACCCTGAGAAAAAGAGAGGACTTACAACTTCTTGGATCAAGTGGCACTAAGGTATCAAAGATTTTGTACAAATTTCATGTGCAAAATCTCAGTTTAGAATGTATATTTAAAAATATATCTTCATGCATAAGTAGCCTCAAAATAATTTTTACTAAAGTCAGCAAAATCTACTGCATGACTATGTGTAAAGAAACATAATCTTGATGCATTTTTTCTACTTTTTAATTTTCTGATATATTCCTGAAACTAAAGACCTTATGATTAAATAAACATAATGTCTATGGATGTGGATGCATAAATACATACGTATCATGTGTATGTATACATATACGTATGCACATGCGTACCCATACCCATATATGTAATTTATATAAATATAATTTTTATATATACATAAATAGATATGTAGCTTCTTTCTGTTATCCAGATACTGACCATGTATGGAAGAAAAGATTCCCAGGAAGACATCACAGGAATAATTCTCTAAGAAAATATACACTGATGCCTAAAGAAGCTGAGGAAAAAAAACTCCAAAGCAATTTAATTGGGGATGAGATAAGAAAAGGATTTAATTCGGTAACAAGATGCGCCCCCCCCTCCCCTCATGCCTCATATGTTACAATTTATAATACTGCCTGTCCAATCCGAAGTTTTCCCACCCTGTGACTTTTGCCCTGATCCACCCCCATCCCACCCCCTGGGAACTGGGGCTGGGGGTTTTTCGGGACCCTCTCTTCATCAACCATCACCTTCTTCAGAGTACAAGGGGTACATGGTGACCGAGTTCCTGACCATGTTCTGCATTTTGGGCCAAGATATAAGCATTCTCCAGATAGAACAGGCCTATCTAAGAGTGAGACTAAACATATTTTAACGGAATCCAGGGGTAGAATTGATCTGGGGAGCATGGAATGGGGTAATAGGATTGGGGAATGTGTGTAGTTTCTGTGCTAAGGGTAAGGGAATAAGTGCTGCTGCCTCTAAATCTACTTTTACTATATAACTACTTATAAAAATTAGAAAAATAAAAAAACCTAAAAGGACCTTAAGGCATCACACAGTATTCATGTCCAGGAATCATTTTTTCCTTTTTTTTTTAGTGAGAGTAGGAGCTCTAGGATTCTGTATATGATGTAGAGCTTTTGCTCTTATTTACCTATTTTGCTAATGTTATTTAACAATAAAAAATATGTATTTTTATTCAGATTTATGCAATGTCATTGAAGGTGACCGTTTACTTGAAAGTTAAGGAGAATAGACAATGTTTTATAAGCCCAATCCCTTTCAATGCAGAACACACTTGTAACTTTTATATCCAAACACAGTCAACGGACAATTCTGAAGCAACTAGTAATAAAAGCTGATTATCATATGGTTTGCATCATGTCTCCCTGTGTTTTAAATCTCTTAACTTCTTTCAGTAAGATCAGTCTCTAGGGCTAATCTTTCCCACCTGAGTAATGCTGTAAGATTGCCTTTGCTACAGAGTAAAGGAGAAAATGTTTAAGTAAAGGTAGAGACTCTATAAATCATAAACCACTTTCTCAGATAAAGGCCATTAGGTAGGTCTGTGTACAAATTTGACACTTTGTTTCCTTGCCTTTGACAGCCGTTTAGAAAGGCTTAAATATACAAGATCTGACTAAAGCTTTCAAAAATTCATCATGGAATATTTGTTAACCTTGCTCTCCATTATGATAGCTGTAGAACGAAGATAATGCTCTTCAAATGGAGATAAATTACTGTCTTTCAAAAGATTATCACCAGTCTTAATCGAGTTTGCTCCTACAGCTGAACGGTCAGTGACCTTGTTACTCGCACAACAAACATACCCGCTACCTTATGTTTACAGGGAGTAGGAGGTACTCTAACCAGGCTGCTGAGAACTGCTCCACAGGTCTGTTATGGTTCTAACTTCAATAGATAAATTAGGGAACTCAGCTGAAGGGCAATATTTCAATTACCTAAATGTGTGAGACTTGGTTAAATTTCAAATGGAGCTTGTGTATACTGATCAGCTGTTCTGGTATGATAAAGACATGCTGAGTGCTCAGCAGGTGTAAATCAGTGTGGCACCACAGATTTCCAGGGTGCCATACCACACGTACTCCTGCTTCAGCTGAGAGGCTGCCCAGGCAGCTGGTTGCCCTTTCCTTCAGCAAAAAAGGAGCTCTGAACAGATAGTGAGGGATCTTACCATGTAGCTATGTGGCTTTTCAAAGGCCCTTTTTTGGTTTTGTTTTATTTCAGCTAAGAGTACTCCTACACCTCCTTATTTGACATAAAAATTTCAACATCCATTTTTCATATTATAACATGTTGACTTGACAGGAACTGCACTGCAGGGAGTTGACACTCAAGCCAGTTATGCCCTGGCTCTCGTTCTTTGCAGAGGTGTTGAGGATGAGATTAGATTGTTATTATCTCCTAATGGTATTAATTCCTGCACTGTATGAGTTTGGGACTGTCCATATTAGCCCAAGTTCAGCAGAATCTGATTAAACATCACAGGTTTAATATGCACTTTTTGCAGAGAGAACACTTTTCTTTTTTTCTTCCCCCTATTAACAACATGACCTTTATTGGAATCAGCACCTCTTGATGTTGCACAACGGCACAGCATGGTGTTGATGCTGGGGTGAAGGAACAGCTCTGTCTTTTCTGAAACAGTCTGTGCATTGGTGGACAGAGCTGTCTAAGCATGGTTCAGAGCCAGTCCTGACATGAAAGTTAAGCCAAGACCACTGTAAGAGAAAGCATTTGGCATCACAGCTGGTATATACCTTGGAGTTATGAGACTTTCTCTATTTTCTTCTCCTGTCTTTTTAGTTTAATAGTTATTGGGTTTACTGAGTATTTTTTTCATACCTTTTGGGGGAAAAAAAAGGCCTATTTTGAATGTTACTGAGCACTTTGATGCCTCAATAGCAGTGGAAGTCACACAGCACCACACAGAATCAGACCATTAGCAAAGACATCCTCAAAAGTTGGAAAAAAAACCCAACAAAAACCCTTGTTGTACATTTCTCAAAACTGTAACCAAGGAAATAGCAATATTTTGCTCTCACCCTAGGATTTGGAAATGTTTCAAGGCCAATAATAATAATAAAAATTAACTATTGTCACAGAGCCTGACGACAAACCTTCATAAAAAATTGCAAAATTAAGTTTTTTGTGTTTGACACACCTCTGCCCTCTTTCATGTCTGATTGGTCTCCCTTTTCTCATGGTTTCTTCTGCTTTTGTGATTACTAAACTGTCCCTGCAACTTTACCTTATACAATCTACACCAGGCTTTGGATAAAAGAAGTAAAAAATCCTTTGAGGCCTTTCACTCATTTACCCACACTGCTGCTGCATGAGTTGATTATCCCAGGAAATGGTTAATGGTGCTAAGTGTTTTTATATACTACAGCAAACTCCAGGATTTGACTGTTGCTTTTGTAAGTGAGCTCATGTGATTTTATTTTTTTAGGGCAGAGGAAAGACTCTGTTTTAATCATATGGCTATGAGTTGAGCTTCATTTTCTAAGAAAATAGCATATGAGACTTCCTTCATAAAAACAACAGTAAAACCTTAGATCCACAGGGTGGGGTTTTTTGTGGGTTTGACACAAAATTATTTTGCATAACCTCAAAATTATGCCTACAAGGCATAAATATGACAAAGCTAAGCAGATTCTAGTATTTATCTTTTTTTAGCTATGCCTTTGGGTCAGCTGAGCTCTGCTTTATGGAGAGATAGCTGTGAATGATCTCTGCATCCTCCTTCCCTTGCTTGATCTGTAAAACAGCCCAGGGCCCTTGGCAGGAATGCTGTACTCTTGGGAGTCACCGTTGCTTGACTTCTTTTGGTTTGTAATTACAAGCAAACCCCATTAAGCTCTCTGGGTCTGAGGATTAGACCATATTGCACAGCACAAATGCAGGCACAACAGCTTCATGCCATCAAGGTAGACAGAACCACGGCATTAGTCACAGGGCCTCTTGTTCAGCTGCCTTCCAGAGCTCGTAGCCCTATTCCCCAGAGTAGATATCACTCACCTGCAAAACTCTGACTCAGGAAACACAGTGGAGTGGCATGCTCAGGAAGTTCACAACTAACCTTCCTTTTACATGCCCTCTCAGGCCAGTGCCAAATCTCTGATGTACCACTTGAGGACTACTAAGTTGTCTTAACACAGGGCTTCTGAGGGCACCTTTGTTGTAGATTTCGGTTAGCAGATTTAGTCTGGTGAGGCATGTTAACACTCATGTAAACCTGTGCAAATAGAAACTGGTAGACCAGGTAGCTAGGCTTACAAAAACAAATTTTGCAAGTATCTGCAAATGCTTACTTTTGGTAAGCATCCAAATCAGCTACTCTAACCTTTCTTTTAAATTCACACACAAAGATCTTGAGGAACTAGTACAATTAACTTTGCAGAGTAAAAAAGCTAAGAGTTTTAAATTTTCAACTGAAACCCTCAGTTTGAAGAAAGATCTTATATTAACAAGGAGCTACTACAGAAGAAAGCTTTGTTTTCTTTGAAGAGATGACTCTGAGAACTTCATCAGAGTACCCCTGGGCACTATGATAGCACACTATTGAATATTAGTGGATAAACTACAGAGGAAGTCAAAAGATCTTCTTAAATCTTGTATAGTGCTGGGGCTTTTATTATGTTGCACATCTATTGCTTGTAACACCTGAGTTTTTGCAGGTTTCCAATGAGTAGGTTCTCTTAATAAGTAACTATAACTGTGCTGTTGCTCTTCATTGCCATATAAGAAATTAAAATGGTTGAGACTAGAATTGTCTTTGATCTCCTGCGCTCTTTTCCTGTTACTCGTTCTCCCATTGTTGTTCTATATGAAAGGCTTGCTACCTTGCTACAGCAAAGTGTTTTGGGGCAGGTCATATGCACGGAGGATAGGACTCAGTGCTTTGCTCTTGCCAACAATCACAAGTGAGAAGGTGGTGGCCCAGGTTTCAAGTTTCTGCCACTTTCTGGACAAGAACTTCCGTCATCAAATACAGGCTGAGCACTTTGATTGTTTTAAAGAGTCAGAAATATGTTGCATATGTAAGCACACATGCTCTCCAAAAAAGGACTGAGTATGTGAATTTGATATTTGCAGGTGGGGAGATACACAGTTGTCAAGAGACAACTGCACGCAGCAAGACTGATCCACTCTCAGCTATGGCAACTCACAACAGATTACACAAGCTGCCGCATGTGAGGTTTTTCTGCATGATTGCACATTTGACCTTTCAAATTCAAGCCTGAAATGTCAGTGATAAATATTTTTGTTTGTTATACAACTGTAGCAGTGTAATTGTTTTTACTATTACTCTTTGTTTTTTTATTACTCTGTGGTTAACCCCAGGATTCTAGAGGAACTCTTGCTTCTTGTATTACACATTTAATTTTGTTTTCATGTTAATTTCATTTTCATGACTCAGAAATAAGGCACAGTGAACCTGTTGCAAGTAGTCACAGTTAAGAAAAAGTCTGTGACTCCACAGAGTTGTTTGTTCAAAGGATAGCCAGGACAAAAACGGTTTGCAGAGCTTTTCCTTTTACAAGAAAGCGTTCTTTTACAAAAGCATTCTTGCAACCTGGTCTGTAATCTGTCTCATGGAGAGTGCTTGTTTGCTTGCCTTTTTTTTTATTGGGTTTGCTTCCTTCTTTGCTGTTTTTATCTGTTCATCTCTTGTATAGGCCATTCACTTAAGAGTTAGACTCAATGATCCTTGTGGGTCCCTTCCAGCTCAGAATATCTTGTGATTCTGTAATTCCTTACTGTGTGTCTTCCGCTACCTGAGCAGGAAAAATCACCCCGTCTCATTGGGAGAATGTGAGAAAAAACCCTTTCCTCCACTGATTTTTTCACACCAGGACATCTAGACAATGCTAGTTTTTGTGTAGCATTCAAATGGTTTAATTAATAATGACCTGGAACTTGATAGAAGTTATGTAGAATTCTTAGAGATAGTCCCTAGAACTTGGACAATATTTATTACAAGCTATCTTAGGCCTTTCACAGTCCTTCCAAAAGTCTGCAAAGCAAAATAATTCACTCACTAAATTTGTGGAAAAATTTGAATATTTTTTCACAGTTTTCTTGAAGATTTCACCCAAAGAGTACTAAAAAAATAAAATGACCATATCATTATCCCAAGGACAGGTCCTCATCTGCTATATACATATCTAGATAGACACAATTTTTACATGAAAACACATCTTCAACATTCTCTGAGTCCTTGCAAATGCAATGGTAAATCATTCATCTAACTAGCCAATAACATGACAGAAACCTCAATTTGCATCTATAACACAAGAATTCCTATATGATATTCAGCATAAACAATTTACAGCAAATGCATAAATTACATTTGGGATAGCCTGATTGGTCATATTATATAAAACCTCCATATGCCCAATACAGTGATTCACCCAATAACAGTTGATCTTGGGAAATTATTATCATTAGGGCTTCCTTTCTGCCACCAGTGTCAGCAGTGTTCACCTCTATCTGCATATGCTTACATGCAACTATTTTAAAAGTTGTAGAAGAGATCATAGTTCATCTAATACCCAGGAGAATTTGTCTCCTACCTCTGTGCTACCATAGTATCATATCACAATTGTTTTAACACACTTCCTAAATGAAATATACATTTTCATATCTATGGCTACTACACTAAGATCAATAGGTCAAGCATTTTATCAGCAAAGTGACACTGGAGTATCAGTGGAATCTAATCCCCCAAACTGGCAGAGTGTAAAGGCAGTATTCCTTATATGTCATGCTATTTTTCTACCCAGAAGTACCCAGAATGTTAGACTTCAGTGGGTGAGTCAGCCTGTTTAAGGACCTGCTTCATCAGGCAGAACCTATTTTTTCTTTGCTAATTTGAAGGAGTAGAAGGAATATTGAGAAAATAGCCTCCTAAAGCTAGGTGCTTTAATTCGAGTGTTTTTCCAAATTTTATCATGACCTGTCTTTCTCAGATTACTAAGGGCCAGATTTTCCAAACAACTCTAGCCCCAGTAGACAGTTTTTAAATTACCTGGGGTCCTTGAGAAGGGTTCTTGAGTGGACTGCACGGTATGCCTTTGAAGGGAATTAGGCATGTCCCAAAAGCTAGCACTTGTACCACTGAATTTGCCATCCTAGCTGGCCAATTGGTGCTGAAGCCTTGTTCTGAATCTTCAGGCTGAAACACCCTCCTGCAGGAGGCTATCTGAAATCTTTCCTTTGAAGATCATTTCTCTCTCCTTTAAATACATCTTTAAAGTATGAAACTTGCATAGAAAATCATCTCATCAGGTACCTCTCTAGCCAGAGGGAAATTAAACCAATACTTCCTTCTTCTTCTTCTTCCCTATCAAAGTCACCAAATGAAAGGGTATTCATTTGAGGCACTCATGAGCCTTTTTGCTGGAGCTATTTTATTTAAAAGAAAATAATATAAGATTGGTAGGATCACAGAGTGAAAGCAGATTGTCTAGATTTTTTTCTGATTTCTGCTTCAAGGGCTGTGCACATGTGTATGGAAAGGGCCAAAGACAGATATGATGAATCTTATTAAACTGACAATTATTGTTATATTAGTCCACAAAGGCAGAGTTAGAAGATTGTGGGACTAAACAAGTGCATGAAATACTAACTTTAAAAAGGAGAAACGTAAACAGGCAAAGCTAATTGCCGACTGATGAAAGTACCAGGCAGGACCAGAAGATATTTACTCAGAAAGAAAGGACAAAAGAAAAGTAGAAAATTGAAGAGAATAGAGAAAAGTAAAGCTATAAAGGCCTAAAGCTGTGAACAGTAAGAAAGGAGCTAAAGAGAATAGAAGGGCAATAAAAACATTTATGAAAAATTATGAGGCCATTATTCATTCCACTGTTAAAGCAAGATTGACTTTGTCTGATAAAATGAGGCTTACATCCATTTATTAAGCAAAAGAGCAAATGTAGATCATAACCAAAATTACACCACCTACTCTATGGATAATGATTCAGTTTTATCAAAAGTTACAAGAAAGTTGTTGAAGGAAATTGAAGAAATACCTTTTTGCTCAGTGATTGTTAAAACTTACTTGAAGAAGTTATTCTGAAGTTTCTTTTCTTTTCTTTGTGTCCCTTATATTTTGAAAGGGGAGGAAAATTAGCACTGCTGATCCTTAGATTGAGTAGCACCCATCATAGACAAGCTGTCTATATCATTGGAGCCAGTAGGTGAGGAAATCATGCCACAAGCTTGAATTTCCAAATGAGCAGACCAAGCTTCATCACACATTTTTGGGTATATTTTCAATTCTACTTTTCCTCATGAGAAAAGCACAGAAAATTCAGAGATGGTAGATATACTCAGTCATGAATTGTTGTTTCAATTGCTTGCTGTTCAAGACATTTCAATAACAGACCTTTAAACAGCAACACAGAACAAAAACTCAATTCTTGACATTTTATTGGAAAAAAAATGGAGCAAATCAACACAAGAAATTCTACTGGATTATTTTCCATTTAGAGAAATGCTTCAAGGAACCACTGAGACTGTCTCCAGAGGACGTCTCCAATAGCAAAAAAAAAAGTCCCAAAATTGTATTAACTAGGTTAATTACTTATTTACATTTTTATTAAAATAAGTAAATTAATAATGAGAATCACTAATAAACCTTAAATATAGTGATATCAAAATATGAGGTATAAATAAACAGTAAAACAAAATATATTAGTATTTATATCAATTTATCTTTGTGTTATTTATTCGTTGGCTCAGGGATAAGGCGACTGTCCATCGTGTCTGCGAAAACCTTCCCTTTACATTCTGGAAAGCTCAGGATTCAATGCCCAGCAGGATATTCTTGCCTGACATCCAAGTCACACTTTTGAGGAGCCATGCTGGGAGGCACCTCTGGCCCTTGCACATAAAAAGTGAACTATATTATTCCCGGATTTTATAGAGTCTTCAGAGGGATTTCACTTAGGAGTAAAGAGTGCTGACTGGGAGAAACCAGTAAAAAGAGAAGCTGCAGAAGCTTCAGCGACCACATAAGCATCATTGCTCACCCCCTCTGAAGCATTTGGATACCTAGATTTATTGAAAAAAAAAAATAATACCTGTTCTCATGCATTTGTGGTGTTCATCTGAACACCCTTTCATTTCCCCCCAGACTTCGCTGATTCACTGCTTTTATTTCCAATAAGTTAACATCCTTTGTCCTGAAGTGTATTTGAGTTAACTACCTTTCATGGTCTAAAGAACTGGGCAGTCATTTATTGCTGTGGACTTCCTAGTATCCATAATAGCTCCTGCAGAATTCATAACAATGTTCCATGCTATACTTTGGGTAAAACAACAATATCTGGAAATCCATTTTTGAAAGGTCATAACTGTCTGTTAAGTTGGACAACACCATCAGAGAAAATAATTCACAGCTTTCCTTGATACACCACTTGTGCATTAATTTATTAAAAATGTATATTGGTTTTCATCTAACAGCCTTTAATTAATAGAAGTCTTACAAAGTATGCAGGGACACAATGTGCAGCTTTTCCCTATATGCATTTTCTTCTAGGTTTATGTGGCACTCACTATTCCTCAGCAGTTCTCCATGTTCTCCATCCTGAAGGCAGTTGTTACTTCTTTTACAGCAATGAATCTGAAGACAATTTTTCTGTCTAGGTATCAGAGATGTCCTCTAAACAGTAAAGCCCAACTTTTTTTTTTTTTTTTTTACATAATGTAATTTCATGCCCTAGGGAGTAGCATGACCCTCTGAGATCACTAAACCATCCTTGCTGGAGGACCAATAAACTTTGGTGTGCAGGTAGAAACAAGCAGATGGAGGGAAGAACCTCTTGTTTCACCATCAAAGAAAACAAGCAATGTAATTACAAGCTGTAATACAGGCAGGTTACCCTGTCTTTTAGTTTCAGTGAGGAAAACATGAGATGACGTGAGGCTGCGACTGGAAGCACTGAAAGAAATGTTGTGACAGCAGAAGTTGGACCATTTTCTATTTTAGTCTGTATGGTGAAGACGGTACTTTGGTGGCTGACAATATGCAGGTGAGATGGCAGAGAAAGATCATTGAGAACCTATGCTGCTTATTATAGTGCTTCCAGAGGTTTGTTCTTAGAAGCTGTGTTTTTTTTCTATGCGGTCAGAGGTAAGGATTCACTTCAAACAACAACAATGAAAACCAGCACTGGTGACCAGCTGTTAAAGCAAGTCCTGTTGGCAATTTATGGAGAACGAGAGGCTGTTGGAAAGACATCACTGGAGATTTAGGCATTGCTCACGTGGAGATTTTAGGCATGTTTTGGAGTTCTTCAAGGAGAATTTCACGTCATAGTGAAATCATAGTTGTTCTACAGGTTGTCATAGTCAGATAATGATAAGCCTCAAAGGAATTAAGTTTAGTTTCAAGAACAGTCTCTGTCAATAAAAGACTTGACTTTGCAGTAGTTCAGCAAACTAGTTTCTTCCATGTCCCATGCTGAAATTCGTTACTATTTGGGGCATGCTGTAAAGTCCTTATCTTTTGTAGGTACCTAGCAAGTCTGCAAATTTGTTAGAGAAGGAGCTAAAGATTACAGGAGACTTTGGTAATTTTTTATGATGTTCTATTGCCAAGCCTCCTTCAGGGGTCTGTGAGAATCTATTAACAGTAAAATCCATAATAGGAAATTTAATGAATAAGGATTTTTACTGGGAAATGCTACATTTTCTGATTGGGTATTAAATTTTAGAGGATTCCAAGAAGTCTGGATAGCTACCAGAAAATAAAGTAAAATGAAATTAAATAAATAATTCCGATCAGTAAGAGATGAAGATACAAAATGAGAGCAAGTCTGGATTGAAATGTTTAACATTGCTTAAAGAGCTCCATCACTAACTCTTCCCTTGACAAGCTTATTCCTATAGGAAATATTTTTTTGAAATATTTCTTTCCATGTGGCATTACCATATGTTTTATATTGCATAGATTTCCGTAAACAGAGTACACACACATTTTATAGACTATTGATCTTTTTCCTGTTCTGAACAGTGTCCATGAGAGTTTTTTTCCCTGACTTTTACAGGAAAGTTTTTGGGTTAGTTTTCGTGGGTTTGTTCTTGTTTTTTTTTACAGACTGAACTATATCGTGTGCTGTTGGGGAGGTTAGTACTTTTCTAAGCTATTCCTTGTTGTGACTATGTAGAGTCTGACTAGAGTCTAATAGACTTTCTTGTCTGGAGATGTACTTCTGTCAGTCAGCCACCCCAAATGTTCATTTCAGTAAATAAGCTTTACCCTGAGCTCTGCTATAGTCACTAAGTGAGGTCAACTGGGACAAGTCTCCTTTGTGGGGATAGCCCACATCCAGGCTTTGCTCATCTTCTTTTCATGCACTAAGACCACCAGTTGGAATGCTTCCACTTTTACCATGAGACATATAAAGTAGGACACACTTTTCTGAAAAAATTACATCTTTTAATGTATGCAGTTAAGCAATCTGAATCACAATCACTAATATATCTCTGAGCATTTATAATGCTCTTGTCAGATACACTTAGCCAATTACCAAGTTGCTTTTTTTTGCTATGATGTTAGCTTCCCTTATATAGAAAAGAGTTAAAGGAATAGATCATAGAAATACGCCAGGATGTTAAAGCCATATTACGAGGTCTACATATGCCATCCCTGCTGCTGGAGAAGTCTCTGCCCTCCTAGCTGCTGGCTGATTCTCTCCAGACTGGTGTCACCTTGCAGCCGGAGTCAGGAGAAGTGCTTATGTGTTTGTGCTGTGAGCCGGGGCCAGAAAGCTGATACAGCTGAAGACATGGAGAGTATGAACAGCCCAGCATGAACTGTCTCCATGTTTCAGATGAATAAGTTCCCTCAGCTGCTTTTAGTCTCTGCTTCACAAGTGCTGCTTCTGGCATGCTGCTGGTTACTGGTTGGCACAGTGGCAGGAACGGGCAATGCTAGTGTGGGAATGGCTGTGATTTTGGCAGCACTGCCAGTTTACAGGTCCTAATCCTGAAGCCTAAGATTTTCAATAAATGATGAGGCTTCATGACACAAGGGCTCCATGGATTCTTTTGTCTTATAAATTAGACATGACTGAAAAATTCTGTATACTACTGAAACAGAACTTATAAATAAACTAGGAATGGAAAGACACAGGTAATACAGACTTAAAAAAAATTTACCAGAGTTGCATTTTTCTCCTTTCTGTCTCTGTTCGTAACATTAAGTCATTTAGTTAAGTCACTCTTTATTAAAGTAATCTCTTCTTAGTTATACAGGATGGCCTTTTCTTATCACCTGTTTTAATGACAGAAATAGTACAGATCATTTATGGATGCAGGATCTCCTTTGTTAAGATTTTCTCAGGTAATGTAGAGGTGAGTAATCAATATATCTGTTTGACAGAGCAAACTTTCAAGGTGCGTCATGTATATTTCTAATAATTTTAAAATGTCATTATGGTAGGGAAACATCTTCAAGAAGGGGAAACTGATGCATCTTGTCATATTCTGAAAGGATTGTGTATAATTCGTAGAATAGTAGTGAGAAAGTTAACATTTGTATTCCTATATATTTCTCCATGCAGACTACCCAGCTTACTATAATTTCAGAATTTTTCCCTGTGGAGCATTTTTACAAATGCTTTATTTCCTGTGACCTGTCCAGGAGAGATCAGTAAAGTTTACTTGCACTTAAGGAAAAGGGAATTAACAGAATTTTCCATTACAATACCATCCGAAACCATTGTTTTAAGGCCATGTCTTTTATGACGATAAACACCATAGAACTCCAAATTCATATTCATTCCTTTAGCAAAGGGTAGCCATTGGAAAAACAATCAAGAAAGAAACACCACCACCCACAGTTGCAAAAGCTTATGTGAACCATTTGAATAAAATTTGTCTCCAGCATATATCTCTAAAATGAAAGAAGAAAATGGTTACAATCATACAACTGATTTTAAACAGAGTTTCCAATGGGTCAAATGGCCAGAGAGATGTCAGAGCTGGTAGAGCTACAGCAGTACAGTCCATTGGGAGACGAACAGCTTCCGCCACCTAAACAAATCCCTATTTGATGTTGATTCAGCTGCTCCTGAATCCTCGGTTTGTTTTGCCTTGGCTAGGTCTAAGTTTTAGAAGCTTGCCTAGAGCAATGCTCTGTTTACTTGTGATTTGTAAATGTTGGCTGTTAATTGTATTGCACTTCAAGAGATCTGAACTCAAAAGATTTGAGTGAAATTTTATGTCTCTTTTCCGCTTACCATGCGGTAACACGGTAACATTGCAAAGAAAAAAAAATCCTGTTGCTTGTCACAGTTAATAAAATAAATATGTTTCTCAATCCATTAGTGATACAGTGCTTCAACAGAGGAGTGAATAATACCAGGTGTTCCATGGGATAGAGACGTTGTGCTCACATTTCGTTTCATAGGAAACCATGGAATAAAGCCATGTTTGCATTCTATAGCTGGAAACAAAGAAGTGTATACTCTTGAAGTGGCTGCCTTCAGTGTGAAATGTGGAATGACGGAGGTTTTGTTTACTGAGAGGAATGTCACTACCAAGTTTCTTAATCCTTTGTCAACACTGAGCTAATTCAGCTTTCATAAAGACAGGGTAGGGCAATGAGTAAATGGAACAGTTACATTCTTCTACTATTGCACTACATTAACATTGGAGTTTGCAGGTTGCTCTGCTGAAAGGGCTGTCTCAGATTTAGGCATCACAGGGATTTTTTTTTTGGCTAAATCTTTGGCAGACTATGCCTTAAGAATAAAAGGAAGCAACGGAAGATGTCTGTGAAACAAACATGATGCATTTCGCAATGATCTCAGCTATGCAGTAACAGCAATTAAAAGCTACAATACCACAATGGTCACTACAATTATTGCCGCTAGAGTAATTAAGCCCAGCAGCTGTAGGGTCAAATAAAGACAGCTTTGTAAGGACAATATGGCAAAAGAAAATTACTGACATTTTTGTCTAAGTTATATTCACTAAATTATCCTCTTAATACTAAATAAATAAAGCTACAATGATTCAAAGACAGATTACAGATGGAAATTAGCAAAACTACTTATTCCAGAGTTGGCTGGTGTTAAAATTTAAATGCAATTAATAACCTTTACTCACTGTATCTGGTTATACATGGTGGTTCTCATTTACATTCCTTTGCAATATGCTGACAGCACTAAATGTCTGAGAAGAAGGATCTCATCCACTGAAAGAAAATGGTTCTTCATATTATAGTGCTTATAATGGACATGGTTGCTGCACTGTTCTAATAATAATGACCAGGAAAAGGAATGTGGGAGAGAGAGGCTCTATGCTGTTTTCTTTTCAGTTTTGTGTTCCAAGCCTTTCCTGGAGTCAACGTGAAATGTAATTGCTCTTTTGACCTCTATCTTCTCTCTCCCCAGGTCTGAGGAAGAGCTACACTGGTTGATTATTGCAGGAATGAAAGGCACTCTGACCTTGCCGACCGAACGCCTTGCTGCTTTCAATGTTGCCCATTATGCTGAAGGCAGGCAACTCCTGGAGAGAGGCTGAAATCTACAGGAGAGCTGCTTGCTGGGCAGGCTGCCAGCAAGGGCTCAGCAGCCGCACGGCAGACACCGCCAGGCAGCGAAGGAAGCCAGCTGGGGGAGGGAGAGGGGGAGACTACATCAAAACATTGTTAGCACAGGGTATAAAGAGCCCTCAGATGCTGATCACAGATTGCTTCTTCATTAATATGACTTTACATCATCCACCTGAAATGAAAAGTAACAGAGATGTAAAGGGGAAAGAAGAGTACAGTGATAATGTTTTTGCGGTGGAATGTGGCAGTCATTAAATTTTTAAAAAAATAAATTAAAAAAAAAAATCAAAGAAACCAAACAGCCCAAACCCAGTTCTCGCAAGAATAGAGAGACTGTTGCTGCATAAGGATCCATTGAAAACACTCCTCCAAGGAAAACGGGTCAAATATTCAGTTTTTATAACTGCACTAAATTGCAAAACATTCACCATAAAATCTTCCTTAGAATATTTCTGGAGCTGTAAAAAGCTGGAAAACACACCACCTGGCAAACATTCTCTCTCCTTTCATGTGTCTCTGTGTTTTTATATTTATATATATTTCAGAAAACCAAAACCTCAGAATTCACAGAAGTCATAAGAAGATATTATTTGAAATTATTTCCTATTACTCTAACTGTAACTTTCTTTGCTCTGAGCCAGCTACAGTGACTGGCTGAATGAGGTTTGTAATTTGACCTGAAGATAATATGGAGACTCAGGTGGAGCTGTTGAAGGGCACTGATGGTGTCAAGATGGTTCCATTTTAAACTAAGCAGTCAAAAGGATGTTCAAATAACATGGGCATTTCATTTGGAAGCAGAGTCTATGCCAGCAGGGTCACTAGTATTTCAATGTCATCACGACTTGAAGACTGCCTAGAGACTCATACAAAACGAATTAGTACTCTTTATTTGTTTGGGTTTTTTCTCAGTTGTTTATCCCACTCACAGAAAAAAAATCAACTAAAATATAGGCAAGATACACTTGTGTTGTTTCCCCAAGCTGAAGCAAGGACTTGCTGATGGCTAGGTCATTCTCACACTCACAGAAGCTAATGCTGCTTACCACAGTGGGGGAGATGCTGCATCAGTATAACAAATGTACCACATATCATGCATCCAGTGGTCATGCCTCACATTCCCCAGCCCTGCTAGTTCCCCGTGTGTGCTGTCAGGCTATGGACAGGGGTGATGGCTGCTACTTGTGGCAGCAGGACCAGAAGATGCTGGCAAGTGGCTGCCCTGCATTGCCTCTTGTCATTCCCCTTCTCAACTGCAGAAAGCAAGACACATGCTATATCTTCACTTTCTACCTTGAGAAGTTGTATCAGGTCACTGCTGCTCATAAAGAGAAGTCCTGCACCACACTGATATTGCACTGCTGACCAAGAAGCCTGGAGGAAGAAAGATGAAGCAATTGGTTGTAAGTAATGACTAGAATAGGGTATATATTCCCCTCATTGCTTGCAGCAATGTGTTTGGACCAGTAATGGAAAATCTATCAAAAATCTTTGCACATGGCTAATGACATTTATTGTTAGAATGAATGCTGCCCATAAGGATGGCACTGAGGTGGTCTGAGTTTATCTAAGTTTATCAGCAAGTCATTCCACGCAGTTATGTCTCTGATGATATGCCTCCATATCATCAAATTTTTGATTCCTTGTAGGAATTTGTGACTATGACCAATGTTGTCATTTAAGCTCTTTGTGACAAATAAAACTGACTGCACACCCCAAATCTTTCACAAGACTTGTTTTCCAGTCTTTAAATTTCCCTTCTGGTTCTTTTTTGCATTTTCTCTAGAATATCAAAATCCTCCGTGAACACAGTGCTCTTATACAAACCATCCTACTAAAAATATCTTGAACCTTATTTGAGAATCACCCAGCTTTATTATTCAGTTAACTATTCCCCACAAGCCCCAGCTCATTTTCAGAGCTGCTGGAGTCTTCCTCATACCCTCAAACACTGGCTTCTATTTTTTGTTCCAAGCTGAATTGCTATATGGTATGTCTGGTTCCTTTCTCCTTACTATTGTTGGAAAAACAAAAGCCATAGTGTGTGTCAAAATGAAATAAGCCATGTTTTAAAATAGTATGTGTAGAGAATCTGCGAGAGCAAGTACAGGGGATCCTTTCATGCGGTTACCATGGAATGATAGTTTTTCCATGGAACAAATACAGATTATAGACAGAAATTGTTATATTAACACTTCACCTTACAGTAAAAGGGCATTCATATTGAATACTATTTTTACTATTATTTTTATTAATACCCTGTACATTTCAAGGAGCAGTTGCCAGCTTAAGTGTGGGAAAGGGAAACATATTGTACAGGCAGAATTGACACATTAACAAGAATGAAGCCAGGTGAGCAGGAGTCTAACACACAAATGAGAGTAAATATATTTTCTCCAACACACTGAAAGAGCTAAATGACTTTCCCCCCATTCTTGACAGAGTTCAAATCCCTGGAAAACAGCTTGCTGCAGCTCAAGTTATTTTGTTTGGAGAAATCTAAAAAGGTTAAGCCAACTAACACCATGAAACAAATGGATCAGAGGTATTTGAGCTCTGGAAAGTCAAAGTATTAAATAAATTGTAAGTTCATACTGTGCCAGTTCTTAGTTTTCATTGCTTTAATCTGAAGGATGAAGTAAAATAAAAGTATGTTAGATAAAAACATAACAAAATAAAAAAGGTATGAGTAACATGACATGACATATATAAAACAGAAAATAATTGTTTTCACTCAGTCAGTTCACACAGAAACTCAGCAAATCAGCTCATTTTTTCTGAAAGCAGTTCAAAGAACACAAGCTGCCATTTGTATCCTGTGTTTTTTCCATCTTCCATGCTTGCTACCTAAATGCTTTGTATTGTACATACAAAATAGGAGTTTTGACTGGGAACCTGACAACATAGCTGGGGTTTTTTGGCAGTCTCGATGGGTGCAGTACAAGTACCCGCTTACCACAAACGGCTTGTGAACGTATAGAATTGCATGCACTTTCAAAAACAAATATTCCTGAATGTTGAATGTGTTTTGCATCCATTGCTTGAGGCACAGATCCTTGTTTTGCCTGCAAATCAGGCAGTTATTCAAAGAGCCTAGAAATGCATGTTACATAACATGATCTGTTGCCCAGCTAGACTTTTGCTCTATTAAAAAGTAATAATAAATGTCATTTTTCTAAAGTATGGTGGTACGTTCACCATGAAATCACTGGTTGATTGAAAAAAAAAAAGTGTAGAAATTACCCAGTATAGCTCCAAAAACAACTTTAGGAGGAACTTTATCTTGGTCAAAAAAGGAAAACTGAATAGCAGTAAAATAGAAAAGCTACAAGCAACTTTCTAATGTGTGTGTACATTTTGGTGTATAGTCTATTTGGACTTCAGTCTTTATTTGGATTTTTTCTCCTTGTTTTGATTGGCATTTTTCTCACCTAGATGACACTTTCTACTATTAAAGCTCGAGACAAGAGTGTTAGTGAACTTCATAAAGAATGGAAACCCTGAAAAATACATTAAAATGTTGGTTCTTTTCCTACTTGTCAAACCCTGCAAGATGCTGGAGTTTTAATGTTGTCACTGAATTGACCTGGGAGAGATTTTACCTCCGGAAAAATCATGCACCCCTGAGGCCCAAGTATGTCTATGGGTTCAACAACTGGGCTTGATGTATACCTGCAATCTATGCTTGCTCTTTATTTTAAAGGTTGAAATGTGGTATTTCAAAAACATAATGTCAGATAAGTAATAAGTCTGAATGTTAAGGGTTTACTGAATATCAGATTTCATTCAAGGAGATAAGAAAGGCATAATTTCTGCAATATTTGCTAGATTAGAGCTCTTATTTTTGCAGGAAGGGTGGCTGGCAGCTCCTTGTCAGCAGATGGGCATGAGTACAAGAAGCTTCCTTGTGTTCAATATCAGCAACTCCTGTTTAATTTGCATTTGAGGGTTTTTTTTCCATGGTGTGCTCATTTGCCAGTGAGTTAATATGTCCCTGCATAATCAGATAAGAATGGAATAGAATTACTGATGATAACAGGAGGTGGAATAAGGGCATGCCAGTAGAGCAGCCTTTCCTTCATCCACTTAATCTGAATAGATCATAATTTCAACTATCTCAAGCTTGGTCTTATTTCTTTTCCCAAGGTAGGGAGGTTTGTTGGTTTTGTGTTTTTTTTCTCAAAGCTGAGTTTAGAAAATTAAATGCTGTGGATTGGGTATGACAGCTACTACTTCATTCTGTGAAGCTGGAGAATAAAGGACTCATGCTTGCAGCTAGACAAACACGTCATTTACCTTCTAAATCAAATCCAAGAGCAAATTAATTACAGCAGAGTAAAAAATATTCTCTGTGAAGCATGAAGGGAAAAAGAAAATCAAGAAAGCCCTGAAAAATTTTGGTCCCAGTGCAACATACTCTTAATGTGTGCAAGTCAATAGCCATAATTGCATTAGAGTAAATGCAAATGTCATAAGCCTTTAGGGTTGTAATGTGCCATTCATTGGGCAGCCTGCACAGTGAAGGAAGGAGAGCTTCCAAACAGCTTTGTCAGCTGCTATTGTGCCTCTGGGGCTCAGAAACTATGTTGTGAGCAGCAGTGCGTGAGCTGCCCTGCCAAACTCGTTGGTGTTCAAGAGGTGGTGCCTTGACCTCACCCGGGAGGTTACGGCAGCACCGCAGGGGTTTGTGTTGCAACCAAGGACGATGATCCAGGCTGCTTAGCAATGCACTTGTGGGCCCTTCTGTAACGTTTGCTAAGGGGCACACTGACCAGCAAAAGGCTGCAACACGAAGCTGCAGCATGTTAAAACATCCCGCAAAACCCCATGAATTTACCACCAATAAATTCATCCCTTCTAGTGTCTCTTGGACAAAGCAGCACCACAAACGTGCATGAATTTTATGTTGCATTATTACTTCTAAGCTTCTGTAACTCAACATAGATTATCCCTTTTAGCTGAAATACTTTGTAATGCAGATGAAGCTGCTTTTGAATCAGAGAGACAGGTGTTAATGGACAAGATGCAGGAGGCCCAATTTAAACTTATGTATGATGTAATTTCATTTGGATTGACTGAAGTCCTAATTTCGTTTTGTCTGTGCAAATTCTCAGTGAACTCAGTGAGCTATACCATTTAAACAGAATAGTTAAAACAGAAAGTGGATACTTCACACATTTATTGATTCTGCTTTATAAATTTCACTGTGATTTTAGCATAAAACCACGAGCATATATGCCAGAATATATCGAAACTGTTATGAATAGTCATAGCAGTATATATGTAGTTTGAAAGAAAGTAGGGGGGGTGAAGGAAAAACAATTAAAAAAAGAAAATAAGGGTAGGGGGAAGAGAAAGGGGAAGGGGAAAAGGAAGGGGAATAGGAAGGGGAATAGGAAGGGGACGGGAAGGGAAGGGAAGGGAGAGAAGGGGAGGGAATATCATCTGCTCAGCAGGAAAGCTATGCCAACTATAAACTATTCTGCCTAAGTGACATAAACTACATGACCTTGCACTGGCCTTTGCAAATTATTTAGACCAATGATGTGTTTAATTGGGAATTTAATGAGCGAAATAGATGTTCCGGTGGTTTTCCAAACCACAATTATGGTCTTCTGCTTTTACTTCCAGATAACTGTACTGACTTTGAGGGACACATACTTTGGCAAAAAAAAAAAAGGGCAGTGCAACAGGCCTAAACTTTGTGACTGTTAATCCTGTTGAGCATTGAAGAATGCTTGGTCCTGTCATTGAAATCACAAGCATCTCCCTCAAGCAATACAGACCAAGAATCACCCTAAAGATTACAATACCACAGTCTTTTCTGAAGAAAGCCTATGCTTGATGCTGCCAAGTTCAGCCTTTATAGTAACATTTCTTCTAAAATCTCTTTTCTCAGTAATATAATTGAGAAAAATATATAGCTGTCTCAGCTGAATAGATTTTTTACTCTTAGTCCATCACTACATTAGTGCTTGAACATTTAGTACTGTTTTGAGAACTGTAGTGGTGTCTATCTACATACAGAATTGTGGGATTACTCATTCATATAGAAGTATGCTTCAGAAATCACCTTCAAAATTCAGACTATATAAAAAAAAATCTAGGTTTGATTACCTCCAAAGTCACCTCATAATTAGCAAACCACAGAGAAGAGGCAATATGCAAGATAGGTAAAGGTCTGAGACCCAGCATAGCAGAACACAGAGCAAGAGGGCTGCTTCTGTGGAAATTGGAGCACATGAGCACATCTCAGACATTGGCTAATGCAGAGGTGCCAAGCTAAGGACACCTAGCACTTGGGGTAGATATTCATACAGCATAAACAATCCAAGTAGGATGCTTATTCCAAAGTCTAAAACAGAGAGATTCAGACTATGGACAGCGTGTTCAGATCACAGAGAGATCAGGAGACAAAAGTGTTGCTTCAAGGACAACCTGCCATGCAGAGTTTCTACTTTTTCATTGCTTTCTGTTGATGCCATTGAACTTCATTTAAAAAAAACAGAAAGTCATGGTCTGAATTTGCCCACACTAGTATGACAATGATTAATTGCTAATTCTTTGTCCTCTCATGAAGTTTATTTATGGTAGGCAACTGATAAAATGACAAGAACTACATGCCTCTGATTTTTAAATATAATTTTGTTCCCTCTGAACTGAAGATTCTTTTCAAGCCCAATACATCACTCAGTGAATCATTAAACATACAAGAATCACAGGTCCACACAAAATTTTCAAAAAATAGGTGTAACTAGCTTTTATACTTCAAATTTCCCCCAGTCCTGTTAGGGACTGGTGCTGCCCTTCTAGTAACCAGACAATGTCTGGGAATGTCTGTGATCTTTAGAATATAGAATTCCAGCTCCACTGTATTTGTACAAAAGCCAATTCTGCATTTTTCCGTAAGCCATAGAAAATGTCAAAAGTCATAAGGCACAATGACGGATCAGAATTAGAGTTCCTGCTGCATTATTTATACACATTAAGATATGTCACAGCAATTGTCCTACATAAAGAAGCTCAAGAAGCTTCTATTTTTAAAGGTCTTCAAGTGGATATTTACATGATAATGCTCGTGAAGACACAGTAGGTGTGTTCTGCTAGGAAAACCTCTGTGAGTCACTCCTTTCTGCAACTGGCAAGAAGTTTTTACAAAATATTGTAGGAACGTGTATGAAGTTGTTGTCATGCAGTCAGAAAAAAAGAAAAATCCATATTTTAAGAAGGTTTTATTCATTCACATAGAACTCTAAGGCCATAAATGGTTCTGCCATGCTGTATGCTTCCATTGGTTCCAAAGCTGTTGCATATATTTAGTGAATTGGCCCTTTCTAGTTCCTGGTGCTAGTCAAATCTGACCATTTTTTAACTAAAAGGGGAAAAATTAATTTTGTTTAAATGGACCGCTAAGCTATGGTCCCCAAAATATATGCTTAGGATCTATCTTATCAAGTGTCTTCTCTAAATTCCAGCAACAATGTAAAGGCAGTGTTTGAGACACACAGCCTTAAAGAAAGTTATGCCAAAGCATTTGAACCACAGGGATTTTGATTCAGCAACAACAAAGATGAATATCCATTCCTACCTGTTGGTGAGCCACCAGAAGATTTCTAAAGAAGTTAACTTCCTTGGAGAAAAGCCATAGATTTAACAAACTGGATAGTAACAGGATAATCTCAACTAACTGAAAGGCATGGATGATGGTTTCTGTGACTGCACGGTAAGGTGGAAGTATCAGACTTTCAGTACATGGATGAACCTCCAATGTGTTGTGAAGGTATCTGACCATCACTGCCCAAGCAGCTTCAGGGACACCTATGGGGTTGCTGAGTAGCTTTGTAGAGATTTCGCAATATGTCCTGCATGCCTGGGGTTGAGCTTCCTGCACTCTCTGTTGGAGCTTCTGTGAATGGAGACCTGCAACCCCAAGGACTCCTGCTCTCAGATGATCTTGAATATGAGACCAGTAAGAGTGAGAAGCACTCAGAAACAGATTCATTATCCTTGTTGGTTGTTTTGGTCAATTCTTACTGAGTTGTGAAAAGCAGACAAAGCGATCACCTTTATGCTCTTGAAATGTATGTGGTGAGGACAGGCATATATAAATTCTGCCAACAAAGTTAATTTCCATTTTCTCTGCTTTAGTGCTTCATGATGACCTGTAAAAAAGTCCAATGGGCAATAGGAAAAATACCGTGAAGATGAAGGAGATGGTCTTATCAATCAGTTGGTCAAATATTTGTTCTTTTTTTCTCCAGTTTTTTGTCAAACAAATGCAAATCAAAATCATATTATTTGAGTGCAATGTCTTGCATGTCATTCTGTATTATTGGTCCTATTGTATTTTTTTAGTGGGACAGAACACACATCAATTACTATTTGCAGGTTTGGAGATGTATGTATTTGTTACATCTTTCTTGAAAGGCTTGAAAATAAAAGCATTTTCATTTAGCTTATTAACATTATGCAAATGACAACATAACTAGTCTTGATTTGCTGCCACTACCTTGGAAATATTTAAATATTATTATTACTTAGCTCAACCTTTCAGTTTTATCTCTGAAATTTATGCTTTTCGGCTCAATTTATGCCTGTCAACAAATAATGATCATAGATGTGAGCTGGTTCATAATCCAGAGGTACTAGGTTACAATGTGTTGCCATGGAAACTGTGTTTTATTGCATTTTCTCTACTTGATTTAAGACATTTGACAATCATAGCAACTGTTTGCCTGTCTTCCCATATCATAAAATATTCAAAAACACAAACAACCAATGGGGGACATTCACACAGTTCTTAGACCTCACTATAAAAATAAAAAAGAAATTACAACCTTATATTTAATAGGGACCTTTTGTGAATAGTTTATCTCACAGAATGTCAAAGAGTGTTGGAAAATTCAATCAGAGGTTAGTCATCGAATGGACCTGTCTTGCCTGTGGCTCATTTTGTTTATTGCATCATATATCTTTTATGATCACTGGGACTTTAGCCTGAAACAGCATTTTCTTTAACAAGAGCCATGTTTCCTCTAACGTTGTTTATTGCATCTGAAACATTACTCTTTGAAGCCATAGTACATTTTCAATTGAGCAAAGGTCTGTAACAGAATACAGCATGTCTGTGTTTATTCAGGATCCGAGTAAAAAAATATCCCAGTTCATGTAACATTAATCACTTTGCCAATGTTCAGCTGAGGTCATTGCCACATTCCTAGCAGTATTAAGCCGAGTCAAGATTAATCACGTACATTAAACCCTGCAAGGAAAGCACGTGCAGCAGATCTGAAATTAGACATTTGGTGAAGGACTAAGAGAGCGCTGAAACAAAATATGTTACAGGGCTGTAGCAAGCTTTCAGAATGATTTGAGATTTTTCCCTACTATGTTCTTGTCAGCTCATCTATATCTAAGGCTTTGTTGCTGCCTCCTTCATTTAACCCATTTTTAGAAGTACTAAATAAAACAACTAAAATCCTTTCCAGATCATATGAATTATTTTCCCCCCTTTTTTATTTATTCATATATTTTAAAAATGCATTAATATATTCTTATGTAACTCATATTTGGCTTCTGGGATTTTTAAAAAACAGGTAATAAATTCCTGCAATATTTTAGGGAAGAAAATTTAATAATCAAGTAGTATTTTAAATCAGTTATCCTTTCATACTTTCTCTTCTTATGTGCACATACGTTAGTACCATAAAGCTTTGCATTTCATGCTGATGTTGCTGCAAATATAAAAGATGCTTTTTACACTATATGTTCTACAAGGTAGATTGGAACAATTCATTTGTCCATTCTTGTAAAATTCCATTAAACATTCGTTTTCACTATGTTACACAATCAGAAAAGGATAATTGAAGCACAAATAATTCTCACTGAAAACCCCAAAGAGAAAACCCTATTGTACATGAAGTTTGCAGTGAGTTATCTCCGTCTGGAGAATATATTGACATGTCAAAAAGACTAGATTAATGTTTTTAAAAAATTAGGGAACTACAACACTGGATAAAAAAAGTCTGCCTTGGACATACTGGTGTGTCTTTCCATATTTGGATATAGGTCTCATACCTGCTGTAGACCTTGGGAATGAATTCTGTGGGCTACAATGTTTCAGTAGTATGTAGAATACATATTCTGCTGCAATAGTAGGGATTTGCATTTCTTGTACAATATCCTCTCCAAACCCACACTCTGGTGATCTCTTAAAAAATGGCTAGGAATTCAATGATTTTGACTGTGCTCCTAGTTCTGCCACAGACTTGATACACGATATTTGAACTTGCACTTGTTCATACTATCTGTCTATCTAGCAGTTTGTCTACTAGATATCTCTGTAATATTTTGGGCTTCTGCTTCATATTCTAAAAGGGTGTTTAGTATAAATAAACCAAACCAAATCTTTGTGGAAAATAAAAGGTAATAAAACTTAAAAAAAAGAGAAGAGTTAGTCTCCCTTTTCTCTCTTTTGCTCCCAAAAACTTAATAAATTCAAGTTAAAAGTCAACTGACAGGACCTTGCATGCCTGCAGTTTATCAAACTGCATGTACCACATTTTCTCTGGAAATCAGTTTACTACTGGTTTTATCCAAGACTAAAGTCACAGAATCATAGAATATGCTGAGTTGGAAGGGACCCATCAGGATCATCAAGTCCAGCTCCTGGCCCTGTACAGGACACCTCAAGAGTGCCTGAGAGTGTTGTCCAAATGCTTCTTGAATTCTATTAGGCTTGGTGCTGTGAACACTTCCCTGGGGAGCCTGTTGTAGTGTTCAGCCACTCTCTGTGCGAAAAACATTTTTCTAATAACCAACCTAAACCTTCCCTGACTCAGCTTCATGCCATTTTCTCAAGTTCTGTCACTGGTCACCATAGAGAAGAGATCAGAGCCTGTTCCCTCAGCTTCCCCTCATGAGGAAGTTCTAGACTGCAATGAGGTCTCCCCTCAGTCTCCTCTTCTCCAGGCTGGATAGACCAAGTGACCTCAGCAGCTTCTCAAAAGGCTGCCCCACAAGACTCTTCACCATCTTTGTGGCCCTCTTTTGGATGATCTCTAACAGCTTAAGGTTTTCTTTTATATTGTGCCACCCAAAACTGCACACAATGTGAGGTTGCACTAGTGCAGAACAGAGCAAGACAATCACCTCCCTCGACTGACTGGGGATGCTTTGCCTGATGCCCCCAGGACACAGTTGACCCTCCTGGCTGCCAGGGCACTGCTAACTCATATTCAACTTGCCATTTGTACCAGTACCTGTCCCATTGGCTTCAGGTGATGCCATAGTACTATGTTGTGTTGGAATTATTACCACAGTTAAAGTTCCATCACCGTAACAACCTGACAATGTTTTTCTGTGTCTTTTTTTTTGTGTGTGTGTCCTTTTTTTTTTTTTGAGCTATTGATTGATTAATTGAATGACTGACACCCCATTACTGATTTGGAATAAACACTAAGTCTATATCAGTCCTAAGAGTAGGGATGCCTTTTAGAGATATTTATCCATGCTCAGCTTTAGAGATGAAGAGACAAAATGAATGTGTCAACAATGTCACTAAACAGTTCTGGTTTTGCTAAATTCACTGTGAAAAATAAGCGTTGAAATCCTCTGTTAAAAAATATGAATCCTTGTGTGCCAGTAAATGCATCCCAGACTGCTGCACTGAGTGCCAAGGAAGACAGAGCACGAAATAGTCCTCATGGGTGAGTCCAGTCAACAGATAAACAGCCTGCCTGAGGGTAGTGGTTATAACATGGAAAGAAATCAGGTCACTTTGTGACACGCTCCACCCACAAGTCATACCAAAATTTACTTTGGATGTCTAAGATTTCTTACAATTTTGAAACCTTCTGTAGTCAATAGCCTGGGCCCAAATATTCTCTGTGACTTTTCCAAACCATTTTTATTCTAAACCATTTACCACCTTCAGCTCAGTTCATCATCTATTACATTTGTTGATCTAACAGCCAAACCTCCCTACTCTGCTAGGAAAGCTGGCTTATTTCTTCCCTTCATTTGCTTAGGATTTCCCAAGTGTCCATGAGTTCCACCTTGATTTTTTCCTCTCTTTTTTTTTTTTAACTGAGGAAGCTATTGCAAAGTATATTGTTGTGAATTTATAGCACAGTCATTCTTCTGCACTCAGTCCCTCATAGTGCTGATGCTCTAAGGACAGAGGCAGATCATTTCTTTTAAGTGTAGCCATGCCAGAAGAAGGGGTTTCTATCCCTAGGGACTGAAAGTTTTTACCTGTTCTTCTGAATGAGATGCTTTCATGAGTATGTCTTAGCCTGCTTTGGGAAAAAAGAATGGGACTGGGTTATGTCTAAAATGTGGGAGGGGTTTTTTGCAGTTTTTTTTTTGCAATTTGACCTTCAGATCTGGTGATGGCAGGTCTCTGTCCTTTGGTACAGCGAGATGAAATGACATCAAATCCAATTTGATGATTTACTGCAACTAAAAGGAATAGTCTTACTCTGTTCAGGCCTCCATTTCCTTACACTCACTCCCACTACATGCTACCACTGGCATCTTTAGAGGTGACTCATCTTGTCCTCTGACTGCAGAGTGCGCTCATTCAGTTCACTTAGCCAGCAGCAAAGTAACCCCACAAAACAGTCAACAGTTTTTGTTGGCTTAACAAACTCCACTGACTCACTTAGGGGTCAAATGAGTGCCAGAGCTGTGCAATGGAGAGGATGAGACCACACAACTTGAAGGGCTGGAGAAAAAGTGGGAAAACGGGGCCCTAGAGAATGGGACTGCGCCCTTTGACAGCAGCTAGCAGTTAGAGCAGCTGAAGTGTCTGTGTGACCTGCACCCTTGCCATGCACAAAGGACGCCCACACGAGAAAGTGCAGTAGTGTGCCGTAAAGTCACACCCCTGCATACTTTGCAGTAACTTCACTTGATCCATAGGTCTTTTGTTTTGTGTTTGTTCTCCAAATTCCCTCCCTTCAGGCAGGTAAGGGAAGTAGCTTCAGCTGATCTCCTTAGCATACCCATTGTCTGTCTAAAGTACCGTCATCGTGTTCAACAACGAGTCTGGGAGAGAGAAGACACAATCCACGCGAGTTGTACGCCCATTTGCCAGGGCATTCGGAAATACAGCTCACCTGCAAGCTCTCCACACCAAGCAGAAATCCTAAATCTCAACCCATTCATCCCACCGTTGCATTATGTCAGAGTTCAAATTACTAGACATTGATTAGGTAGAAGAAAAGTTTGCCAGAAACTTTTCTGGCTGAATGCACATACATTACACAGCAGAACATGTCGGGGCCCTTATCTAATTAATTCTGTAATTAACAGACATTGCCCTGTTTTGGAGAGATCAGCCTTTTTGTGAGCACAAGTAATGCCAGTGACTGGAACAGAAAATGTGGGTTCGAATTAAATTTTCAGTGACCAGTTTTGACCTTATTCCCTCTAGTAATTAGCAAGAATATTCTACTAGAATCAATGGCTTAACAACAATAGAGGCAGCTCCAGGACATGACTATTGGGCTGTAAACAACCATTGCAGATGAAATAGAATTATTTTCTAAGTCTATTGTGACTTGTTTATCACTGTACTCCCATGTCTCTTCCCAGAAATCACTAAATATCACCTCTTCCAGTAAGAGCCCCCTCTAAATCACTTCTCCCTAAGTGGATTCAACTACTTAAACCGTGGGGAAAATAGTTTTGCTAATTTCCCTCATTTTGGTTGGAATGATCTAGAGACTCTTCAGCTTAAGGGGGAATATGACATACCAACCCCAGGCAGATGATGGGCTGTACCTCTTCCACTGGGACAGCGATTGGCAGAGTAAATGTCTATCTCCACTGCTGCAGTCTGCCAGGGAGACGACCAGTGATATTTTCAGAGTAAGAAACTTTTAAGGAGCAATTAGATATATATTGGTTAAGCCATTAAAACATTTTTTCATTTTAATGATTTGCATCTGGAAGAGGATGTAAATTAGTAATGGCATATCAAATTTTACAGTTGAAGTTATTTAAAAAGACCTCTGAATATTAGGTGATTAAAAAATTATATATATGTATGCATATATATAGAGTCACACAAGCACACACATTACTGCAGGAAGAGCTCAAATCAGCTTAGGATTTTTTTGTCTCTCATAAAAGAAATGGTTCACACATGCTATCCAGCTTGAAAATTTCCAAGAGAGCTAATTGCCAGAAATTATTTTATAATTTATGGTGCATTCTTTCACTCTATATTTGGTTTTGTTCATATGGAGTGCTCACTGCAATACAAAGGTTTGTAGAGGTTTGGAATTCCTAGATTCCTCCTGAAAGCTTGCTATTAACAGAGACTGCTTAAAAGAACTTTTCCATAGCTGCTGGATGTTCCTGAAATGCATAACAACAAGGTTTCAAGGAAAAAAACAAAACCCGAACCAAACAAAAACAAAAAACCAAACCAAAACAAAACCAACAAACAAACAAAAACAAAAACCAGCCAACCAACCAAAAAAAACCCAAAACAACAACAACGAAAATCCCAAACCAAACCAAAACAAACTTAAAAAGGAAAGGACACTAATTTTCCTCATTCTGAGTAGGAGGTATAATGTCTTTATAAAGTCATAATTAAAAAAAATACAAAACAATGAGTGGTGCCTTATCTGGACTTTGCAGCTGTACTTCCCCCTTTTGCATTAGCGGTGTGTGTTCTAAGGTTATGAAAAACCATGAAAATTGCAGCTTAAGAGGAGTTTTATTCTTTTTCCTAGGATTTGATTGAAACAGACAGCTACATTTTGTGTATATATAATTAGGCAGTAAAATAGGCTTTGAAGGCAGATTTCTGTTTAGTATGAGTCACACGCACAACAGTCTTTCATTCAGCAATGAAAGACCGATCTTTTTAATGCCTCAACTCGCTCAACATGTTTTCTGAATGCTACATCTTGCAGGAGGGAAAATAGAAGAAGGAGAGAAGGGTAAAAAAATACCCACCAACAACCCAAGCAGCTTTAAAGCCATATTTCTCTACTTCTTTCTGTTTTTTCCTTGTTTCTCCAAATGAAAAACAATCTGAAAAGCCAATCTAGCTAGTCTGTAGTGATTTAACCTTATGACAAACTGATTTTTATCGTCTTTCTTTCCAGATTGTTGTCCAGGACAGCATTGAATGCTGCACCAGCTCTAGGCGTATCTAATCCTTCTCATAAAAGGCCATTGTGGTAGTTAAAACTGAGACCAATGGCTTTTTCACTCTCCACATCTCAGCTCTCCAAAGTAATTGCAATGGGGTCTCTTCTTCATGTTTTTCTTTTCAGATGCATAATTTCTCCTTTTAATAAGGCTAAAACAGAAAGAAATAAAAGGAACACAATCACTTTTTCCTCAAAGCTCTTCCTATAAATACCTTCTGGAGAACTGAAGTTAGGAACAATTATCTGTATTCTGAGTTGTTATGACACTGTATGAATATTGCGAAGTACTCGTGGAAGTTTCTGATCACTATGAAGTATGTGAACATATAAAAATGTTGGGCAGATATTACTTAGGGCTACATATTTTCTGCTTAAGGTTATGCTCTGGCATTCTTCTTCATCCTAAACCCTGTGGAACTATTAATACGATAAGGGCAGTGCTCAACACTCATTTCTTGCAAAATAATCACGTAGAAGCAATTGTCCACTTATCTTGTGCACTTGCAATACATTCTTGTCAACAATATTTTCCCCAAAAAATAACCTGTATTTTTAACAAAGAACAACCAGAAAGCTTAGACAACAAATATTCTCCAGAAAAAAGTGCATTTCCCTGTTTTGGTTTGGGTTTTTTTTTCCCTTGACCTCAGTGCTAAGTGTTTCCATTAATAATATGTTAACAGATTATATTTCAGAACTAGTTCACCATTTTGAGCAGCAGTACAAGAGAGAGTTGGCCTGCATTTGATTACAAATTTTTATTTGACCTCAGGGGAATGCTTTTAACCAGCAAAATACAGAGTGCTAGATGAAAAGATTTACAACTAGAAAGAGTTCACATGAACTCATTTCTCCAAATAAAAACAACTTCATTTTAATACACCTGATTAAAATTAATGTACTTACAGATATATTTTAATATCACCATTAAAATTAAAACCCAACACTGTTTAAATGCTATAAAACTTTGCTTTGAGCAACATATTAACAAAAATGTTTTAATTCTGAGGGCATTACATTTGTGCACTTATAGAAGTGTAAAATTAAAAGGCAAAATTTTATAATAAAAATCATTTTAATACTAATAATAATTTAATCATAATTTAATCCTAAATTTAAAATCTAGAGAGAAAGAGAAGGAGTGTACTCTGCAATATAATATTCCATGATCCAGAGTATGGAATAGTTTGTAAGTATCCTTGTCTTTTAGGCACAATTTGGAAATCCTCTGGACATTTTTATAAATACGAGCTACAATACAATCTGCAGAAGCAGTGATCCTCACAGAATTTCTTCCAGATTCTTTTATAGTCTATCTGTGGGAAGATGGTTGAAACAGCACTTCCGGCTCCAGGACATCACAGAAAACCATAGGTTCCAGAAAAATTCCTATACATCTCCAAGGGACTCAAGATTTCTTCCACTAGAATCACAAAAAGTGCATCAAGTCTTTCTTACTTCCACATCCCCAGGCAGTTCAGGGATCAAGACAAAAAGTCTGCTGCCATTTTTCTTAAATGGTTTGAAAGCAGAGAGCATCTTTACATAAGACAGATAAAGCTGAGAGCCCTGTGTGACTCTTGGGACTTGTCATTCTTTTCTCTAGTCCCAAAGAAGAGAGCAGTTTCAGTCACTGGAAGGTCTGCTTTAATAGTAGCTATTTGCAATACATGTCTAAATCTAATGCAGATGTTCTTAATCACATTACACTTGATCTCAATATGCTTAACAAACACAGTCCTCAGGGCACCCTGTAAGGTAAGCAATCACTGTTACACAAAATTACAAGCGAGGAAGCAGAAGCTCTGTAATGAGAAGACCCCCAGGTTTCAAAGTCCAGATTGTCAGCAGCCAAACAGATCACCTCTGCCTTGTTGTCTGACACAAACAGTGCCAGCTTGAGCACCTGACACTGCTCTAAAATAGACATATGTGATGCATTCAGTTTAGCCAATCACAACTTTTTTCCCTAATAAGAAGAATGATCAAGCAGGTATGATGATGTTTGTTACTTTCTTGTACCACGGCTGTTGTGCGTAATATCAGCCAAGCTTCATGGCCCCTGCTGTCATACAACTACTTCTTACTCTGTGCATTGTTTGGAGGTTTTTTTTATTTTTCTCTTTATTTATCAGGCTTCTACTCTTTTTAAATTAAACTTTTGCAACCATGCCTCTGCAGAAAATATCTAAAGGCTGGATGAGTCATCTCAAACTTTAAGAATGCAGTTCTCCACTGTTTCAGGTAGCTCCATAGAGAATGTAAACCTTGAAAGTGAGTAATGTATTACCTGCTGGTGTCTCATCATCCACTCAAAAACATAGCTGTATTATTTTTCACTAAGGAATTCAGGATGTTTTAACATCCATGCATGGCTTTAGTTACCATTGCAAGGCAAGATGGCCAAGTCATAGAAGGACCATGGTCACATGCATGACACAGCTGAGAACAGATTGCCCCAATTCCCCATCCTCCACAGTAATGAGATCATTCTTCCCTTTTTGTATTTACACTGTCCTCTTTACTGTCTCCCTGTCTTGGTCTCAACCGCCTCTCCCCTCCTTCTTTCCTAATATCTTGCTCCCTACCTTCTCATGTCTCTTTTCCAGCAGGTCCCTTCTTGTGCAGTTGACAGAAGGAAGCTCTCTTTGTGTTTCTCTCCTGCCCCAATACAGCAAAGGAAACAACAAAAGACCAACAAGGACAGTCAGGAAAGTAAGAGGGCACAGTTGCCTGCTCTGGTACACGTAGACACGTTCTTAGGGATACTCTCTCCACTTGCAGCTCCAGTACCCCACATACTCACTTTGTTAAAATGCTTCTCATCCCAATTATCAAGATCTCTCTCAGGCATTTATCTTCTCCCAGAGCATGTATTTTTCTTCTTCCACACCACTGCAGTTTTTAATTCTGCCAGGTGTCAACTCCCAGATACATTCTGATAACTTCTTTGGTGAGTTTTCAAGGCTCATTCCTCTTCAAGCTCCTTTCTGTCAAAAATCTAGCAGGATGTTTCCTCATTCCTCCCCCGAGGATGATATATCTAACCTTGGCTTTGAAAACTTTCATAGAGTCATTCCTCACTTTGCCAGACATTCCACACTCTGCAGCTTAGTCAACTTTATCTTATTCCTTGTATATGATATCTGATCTTATCTCTGTTCTTTTCCTTCTGCTTATCAAACGTTATGCTTCTTGTTCTCTTTTCACATTGGACAAATCCCTCTCAAACCCACTTCTCCTGCAGACTCCTTATGCCTAACTGGCTATTTCTCTGCAAATTCCATTTCAAGACTCACCTTACCTCTCCCTGGTCCATGATTTATAACCTTTTTGTGAATAAAACAATCCGACTCTGTTCACTAAGCCTCAGTTTCATTTCCCCATGCTCAGTAGTTCTCTCAGAAAATCTGGAGTATGGCACCCAGTCACTGTCCTTTTGTATATTTTTCACCTTAGCACAACTATAATGTGGATGCTGCCCTACTAAAATACTGAATATCTGCATCCATCATTTCTATTACAAATTATAATCAGCTATGAAACATTAAGCTATAGAGTGCTAAGGCTACGACAAAAGACAAGTTTTAACATGTATTGCTCCTTTCTCATAGCACACCCTCTATTATACAAGAAATACTTGTTTTTAGTATTATCTGAATGTTTACACAAGCTCTACTTAAATAAATGTGCTGCTTAAATTATTTGAGGAGAAATTGACTATCTGTACAGTGAACCAAAGGCTATACTCATGTCTGGATAAAGGGTTTGTAGTTCAAATTCTACAGCAGAACTTCACAGAACTGTTAAGTTACAAAATAAAAAGGACTTACTAGGTCATTCAGTCAATTCTAATGCCAAAATGGAGTAATTCCCCATAGTATTCATTTCTAGGCTTTTTCCAGCCTAATTTTCAAATCCTAAGCCATGGGATTTAAGAACTTTGGGATATTATTTGTTTCACTGATTAGCACATTTCCCTGCTAGGATTTTCTTTTTTCTTAGAATTCTTTTCTTTTCTTTTCTTTTCTTTTCTTTTCTTTTCTTTTCTTTTTTCTTCTCTTCTCTCTTCTCTTCTCTTCTCTTCTCTTCTCTTCTCTTCTCTTCTCTTCTCTTCTCTTCTCTTCTCTTCTCTTCTCTTCTCTTCTCTTCTCTTCTCTTCTTCTCTTCTCCTTTTTTTCCTGTGCTCTCAGAAGGATAGTTTCTACACTGTTTGCCTTTTACACTCTTCCCTCCCCCCAAATAAATAGACATACACACACAGAGACTCTTTCATAAATCATTCTCTCTAGTTGCCAGTTGCCAGGCCATTTTTGTCGCTCTTCAATAAACAACATAGCAGCACTTTGTTTCCATATATAACCTATATCTGTGTGCTGAAACATCAGAGACACTGACCTCTAGATCAGATAATAAACTGAGACTCCTTGGGAATACACTGATAATTGTAAAAGAGTGTACAAACTGTTCTAAAGAAGAAGGAAACATTGTTACCATTACCAAAAAAAGAAAGTGGTATCAGAAGTACCTGCCAAGTGTATAATGACTCCTCTGTACGTTTGTATCACCAGTTCCCACACTCTGGCCTATGGATCACTGGCAGTCAGCAATGCTGTAATAAATTACCCACAATTAATCTGCAGAGCCACCAGTTTGCCCACATCAATTAAAAGTTGTTCATAAGACTGTGGGTTAGGTGTGATACATTCTGAGGGTTCTAAGGATGTGCTAATCCAAAATTTTTGGATCAGTACTATTTCCAGTGTACTATTTTCAAATCTGCTGTGAGAAACCCTTTATATGCAAAACGTTGTTCGAAAGAGAAACACCACTCATTGTTTACCAAATTAGTCTAACAAATAAGTCCTGACGAGAAATGGATTTTTGTCCTCTCTTTAGTGTAAAAGTTGAGGAGAAAGAGAACAATGGTTCTGCAGACATGTCTGCAGACATGCTGTTTGTAACGCTGAGATTGGAAGCACATACATGCACCCGTGTTCCTGCAGGAACAAAGGGGTGCAGTAGAAAGACATCGAATAAGGGAAAGTAATTAAGGCTGTGTTGCAAATGACAGTGGGACTGGGTGGTATTTTCATACATCAGTAAATTTAACACTAGTGATCTTAAAGTTCTTCCTATTAGCGCTAACGGGGCCCCGGCGAGGACTGAAAACAGCCCTTCCCGAAGTTGTAGGTGGACAAGCACTCGCTGCATCCCGCGTTTTCCCCGGGAATGCCGCCTGTGGACACAGGTGCCCCGGGCCGGCGGGAGCGCGGACAGCGGGAGCGCGCGGCCACCGCCCGCTCCACGCCCCCGCCCGCGTCCAGCCAATGGCAGCCCGGGAAAGCGATTTCTGGCGCGGTGATTGGGCGCTGCCCGCGGGCGGCCAGGGGCGCGAGTAGCGCGCGGGCCGCCCTGGGAGAGCGGCGATCCCCCAGGACAAATGCGGGGTTAAACCGCCCGGGAGGGAGGGATAAGGGCTCTGCACTCCTTCAGCTAAAAAAAGAGACATTTGCCGGCAATTTGGTACATGTCTGGCAAGATTTAAAACAAAACAAAAACGAAAGGGGGGCCGGGGAGGGTGGGCATCTCTTCGGGATTATTAGCGGTGTGCAGCTGCACCAATTAGCGCCGGATTTCCTATTTTAGACAAACATCACTAATTTATTGGCCTTCTGTCTGTCTCGTAAAACGTACAGGAATACAAAGTTGTAATTTAATTTGGCGAACAGGTAGAAACTAAGTCGGGAAAACTACTAAATAACGCAGCGGGCACTGGCCGCTTTTTGAAATACTGACAGTTTCAACCTGACAAGACAATGTGAGTTAAGTGGTCTTTTTGCAGCCGCTCCTGGGAATCAGCTGCTGCAGATGCACCCACGGGCCTGAGAGCAGTCTTACTGATTTCTGCCACAGAAATGGACAAATAAAACCCTGCTTCGGTAATCATACAGTACGCTGGGCAGGTTCCTTCCCTGTAGAGTCATATACAAAAGCCAGGAGGGAGAAGGGTGAGAGGGGATGCTCCTCTCCGAATTTTGTGATCTGAGGAGGTTTGTAACGATATTTTACCCGTCAGTTGTCGTCTGTGGTTGGAGAAGCAGCTCTTTCACTGACCATTGCTTTCGAAAATTAAAATGATGGTGTAAGGCAGATAAAGCAGAGGCATTTTTGCAATCTCTCCCAATGACTGTTCCTTGGCTAGTTAACAGACCATCTATTCAGAAACAATTTTCTTTGGGCTGAAATTATGTGCTGACCATAGCAGATCACTTCCCATAATACCCCTTCCCCCACCCAATGCTAAATACAAACTGTCTCCTACTCACTGTATAACAATGTGAAAATGACTGTAATTTTGCAGACAAGAAGCAGTGCAAAGTGGAACGTGTCTAAACAGAGGTCGATACTGAAAAATCAGGGCCATTACCTACATCTGAAAAATACATACAGTAGAGAAACAGCAATAGTGATACACAACTAAAAGAAGTAGGTTTGGTGTTGCTGATCTTAAAATTTTGCTAACCACTGAGTGACATCACCCAAGAGTTACCCCGGGGAAACAGTGATTTTCGATACCTTGTAATATTATACATGCTTATTACCCCACGAATTGCAAATGCTGTGGCCCCTCCCTGGCCGGAGACTCCCAGTGCCTCCAGCCTTCTCCACTGCCACACTGGCTGGGAAGTGGCCCCGTCGCAGGCCCTCCTTGCGAGTATCCCTGGGTTGTCTGATGGCCCGGGCAGGAGGGCAAGGATGTGTTCACTGTTCACACCTCCACATTTTTTGTTTGTGCTACATACGTTGCCGTGCCCTTTTTTTTTTCCTTCTCCCTCCACCCCCTTTGTAATGGTTTAAAAATTTAATGCGATCAAGGGCCTCCTTGACAATAAACTTATCCCTGCTAATAAACCCTTCATTATCAGACCCTGAAAAGGAAGTGTTTTTACACCAGGAGAACTGGAGCGGTTTGTGTTCGGGCAGCTCCAAGGCCTCTCAAGGGCGCGTGTGCTGGTGACCCCAGTGCCGGCAGCGTGAGGCTGGAGGGGCAATCGGAACCCGGGGCTCAGAGGACCGGGAGGGCAGCCTTTCCTCCCGAGGCCCCCGGTCGTGGTGACCTGGTGGGTAAGGCATGGTCGGGTGCCACACCACGGGGGGATTTTACCCCCACACGGCTTGTTTCACCTTCTGTAAAGCCCTCGCTGCAAAGCAGGTTCAGGGAGGTTTGCTCCTCCGGTACCTCTCCGCTAATTACCCCTTGATGGGAAGCGTGTAAAGCGGGGACGTGGACGCGCGTGGTTTGCTCAGCTGGATGAGATCCTAAGGAGGTATTTTGTCACCCTGTCATAGGTGTGCAGGACATCGTAAATGCCACGCTTTGACTTTTCGCCGGAAACCTTGACTTGGGCAACGCGTGCGTTTGGCAAGAAAAACATCCCGTATCGATTTTCGCAGGGAGATCAGTCCCAGCGAGATCAAGGGAAAAGGCGGGGGAGGGTAGGGGGGAGAGAGGGAAAAAAAATAGACCATGCTTAAGTGTATGAAAAGGGACAGGGTGCCTGCGGGGCCAGGGGCCGTGTCCCGTCCCGTCCCCCCCCCCCCCCCCCCCGCTGCCCGCGGGCGGCCACCGCCCCCACCCCACCCCCACAGTCCGCGAAGGGTTAAACGCAATTTAACGCAGTGGTGTAGCATAATGGCTCCCAACGTAAACAAAAGGAATGATTAAGGGGGATATTTTCGACCTACACAAAGCCCGATAGGGAAGATTTGTGTTACTAATTCCTGTGAAAGGATGTTCACGTGGTAGTTATAGGGTCGCTGGCATTCACACTTCAGTGCGTGCGGCAGTAAATCAGCAGTCTGGAAACAAAAGGGTTATTTTCTGCTCCCCCTCCTTCCGAAAAAGAGAGGGGGAGAAAGAAAGGAAGAAAGAAAGAATAAAACCCGACCTGCCTAACTTAAGCCATATTGTAAAAACGAACAAGTAATAAAATACGTGAGGAGCTGTAGAAAGTTGATGCAAGAAAGAGGGCTGATTCGAGAGCGGAGCAGCGGCTCGGTGCCGCCCCAAGCAGAGGTGGGGGTGCTGCCCTGCCCTGAACCTCCCCTCAGCCCCTTCCTCCAGACACTGTTTGCTTTTCTCCTCCACTAAGCACGAAAATAATCGCACATGTGTATTAGCAGCCCTCTCTCACTGGCTTCAAGCTGTTATAATCTTGAATGAGGGGGCATTTAAAAATTATGACTGAGATTCTAAATTGCCTCTTTGAAACCGGCACAGAAAAATCATTCATCATCGCTTCGAAAACTGCCCTGAAATTAAATTAAAACGAAATGAGGGAGTCTTCCTCCCGACATGTGAGTCTTGGCAGAGCTACTCTCCACCTTGGTTTTCTGTTTTTTTCCTTCTTCCTCATGCTCTCTTTCCTCTTTTTTTTTTTTGTTCCCCCTCATTTTTTTTTCTCCTCTCCCTAAGCCCTAAATGTTATACAGGATAATTGAAATGGGAAACACGATTTGCAGCTGGCTGCAACGTGGAGGCTGCCGGGTCGGTGTAGGCTGAGGGCTGCGGAGCGAGGGGCTGCGTGTGTGTGTGTGTACGATGTGTGTATGTGTACGAAGTGTGTCTCAGCTAGTGAGTGAGTGCCCGACGTGCGAGTGAGCGAGTGCGTGTCTCTGTATCTCGCCCTCGCCGGCAGGCAGGAGGAGCGGCGGGCCAATCGGAGGGCCTGGTTTCATAAAAGCTGGATTGTGATTGGGCGGCAGGGAAAGGGCATCGCGAACAAAGAAAAGTCCCTCTCAGGTACCGCGCGGAGCGGAGCTCCCACTCCCCCGCCTCGGCCGCTGCCGTGGGGGCAGCGCCCTGTCCCCTGTGAGCGTGTCAGCCTGTGAGGGGACAGACACACATGCCGTTTTTGCCTTCTCTGCCCCGTTTTTATTTTGTTTTATTATATTTTATTTTTGTTGTTTTAATTTTGTTTCTAGAAAGAAAGGAAGGTTCATGGTTATTTGGTGCTCTCTTCTTTCAAACACAATAAATCTGTTGAAGACATTAGATTTTTTTTCCTAAAATAAAAAGCGGCTGCAACAAAAACACACTCAATGCAGTTAGAAGGAAAAGGTCAACTCGATCCAATACAGACCGTAAGTACGGTTGCGTGGTGTGTCTATAGCACTTAGAGGGGATTTTTTTTTCTCTGCAAAGGGGAGTTTTGGGAGTTGAGATAATTAGGGTTCTTTGGGATTTTTAAAACAGAAAAAAAAAAATAAATCCCACAAACAGGGTGAGTTATTTGAGGGAACTAAGAGGGCGAAAGCAATGTAGCCACACAAATACTTGACGGTGCACTTGGGGGGGCGTGAAAGCGTAGTGCCTTTTTGGGATTTTAACTAAGCAAGGTGGTGGTGGGGGGGAATAAAAGTGACACTATTACAGACAACCCTGTATAGCTCCCCCGCCCCCTTCGGTCCCGAGAGCACGGCGCTCGCTCGCAGAAGCGATGGGGCACCGACAGACGGGGAGGCACCTCGCCAGTCACACGGAGACACCAGGAACGCGAGGCTGAAGCTGGGGGGTGCGTGTGTGGGGTCGCCCGTCGGTGGCTGATGCCTTGGCCGATTCCAGCCCCGTCTCGGTCTCCCTAGCCCCGAGGCGCGGGGAAGGGAAAGCCCCGAGGTGGCGGCGCCCTCCGGGGAGACGGCGAGGGGCTCCGCGGGGTGTTCCTGGGGGGCAGCCCCGGGGCTCCAGGAGCTGCCGCTGGCCCGGCGCAGGGGCGACGGTGAGCGCCGGGGCGGGCTGGGTGTGCTGCTCGGCGGCCACAGCCTGGCCGGGCCCGCCGGCCGCGCTCGGCTCCCATCTTGGCGGCGGCCAATGGAGCCCGCCGGCGTCACATGACGCGGGCGGCGCGAGCGGGCGGCGGGACTCGCCGCGCCTCCCCCACCCCCCGCTCCCGCCCTCCCGCCACCGGCAATTCATTACGGCTTTTAGCTTCCCATCGCCGGCTAATTAAAAATACTAAGCTAAAGCTCCGAGACCGTCTGACTTGGGGAAGGGGGGGGGGGAGGGGGGGGGGGGGGGGGGGGGGGAAGAAAGGATAGCGGTAGACTGCGAGGTTTGCCGAGACAATAAGGTGGGAGCGATCTGTCCTGACAGAAAGGTCGTCTGCTTTATCTCCTCGGACTCTAATTACTGAATTACTTACCGCATGACTGATTAGCCCAAGCTCACGGGTTTTTCGTTGTTATTATTTTTTTTCCCCGAGACAGCAACTCGAAATTCTGATGCGTGCCTGTGCTTTTTTTTGTATTCCTATTTTTAAAAAGAGCTGATCTAAGGCTGGAAGGGGGAGGGAGGAACGGACGGGGACAGACACCCCCCTCCCCGAAATCTTACCCCTGGGAAAATTTACTTCGTTTGAGAGCACGCAGTCCTTCCTCCCCTCCCACAAAATGTTTTGATAACCGGTTTATCAGATCAGTGATTCCCCCCTCCCGCTCCTCCTCCTCTTCCTCGCCCCCCCCTCCCCCCCCTCCCCCGCCCGTTTCCCCTCAAGTTACTTCAAGAAATCAGATCTGTCAGGACGGGCGAAAAAAATGCCACTTCCCAACTAACAGGCGGAATCCAGCCCAGATTTTCAGTCCTTTCTTCTTCTTTTTTTCCTTCCTCCCTTTCACTAATTTATCCCGATGTTAGCACATTCTGTCTTGTAACACCCGGGCGCCTGTAGGTTTGTTTCATGGGATCATTACTTACTGATCAGGATGGCTCCCGGGTCCGGGGCTGAAGACGGAGTGTGAAGTTGGGGAAACATTTTTTTTTTTTTTTAATTACTGTGATGATTATTACCTCTCGGTGCTTATCCAGGAAAAGCAAACAAACAAAAATCTGGTCCGTGATGCTTCACTTCTGAATGTGAAATACTACCTACCAGCTGGTAAAGTTGTGAGGCACAGCATTTTTTTCTTTTTTCTTTCCTTTTTTTTTTTTTAAACAAGGAGGAAAAAACCTAAACAAACAAACAAAATCAAAAAAGGACTTCTGATCCGTGTGCCAAACTAGGGGAGATATGTTATTGACCGATTTATACTGGCTGAGATGATACTTGCTTTCTACTTCTTGATCACTTGCTCTTTAAGTAAAATGAGGCACAGAGTTGTTGCTGAGACGAGTGGGAACAGCATTTTGATTTGCTGGTTTAATTAAAAAATTATGAAGGATTAAAGGTAAGCATTATGCATATATATATATGTATAAATATTTCGGCAGTCGACTGTAAAAGGGAGAGATCCCTTTAAAAATCGTTTTAACTAAGCTTTGTCAAACACACACTCATTTGCGGTCACTCAGGCCACCTTGGTGCAGATCACTTAAAGTGTATGTCTTAATCAGTTTCCTGTACAGTCAGTAATACTATATTTAACAGACCTAACAATTTTGTGACCTAGGAGTACCTTAGAAATGCTTTTAGAAATGTTATCTTAAGAATATTTTTTAAAGGAAATTTTTATTTCTTCTCTTTTTTTTTAACTTATGGAGTTTAATATTTTCCAGTAAACATTTGTGTTTATAGGTTGTTGTTTTTAACAGAAGCTGTATCGTGGCAAGGAAAATGAGGTTTCCCACTTCCCTTAGCACTCTCTCCTCCCCCTCCCAAGAGATTAAGTGGAAGGGGGGTAAAAGATAATATAGGAGAGTCACAAAACTTCAAGGGTCTGGTTTAAAGCCACAAAATCCATGGAATGCAGTGAAGAGTGAATCCGTGTCCTTCCTTTTTTCTCTTTCGTGCCTAGGTGGTGGTCCAAGGGGTTAGATTACATGTGCTCCAACAGCTAGGCACCACTTCTAAGACTGAGCTTTGTGGATTTGAATCATGTAGTTAATTTTTTCTTTCTTTTTCTCTCCTTTTTTTATTCTTCTGTGGACATAGCTTTTTAAGAGAGACTGTGAATGTTGGTATACAACTAGATTAAAAATGCTCGGTATAAAAGCATCACAGCCACTGCCTCAGGTTTAGCAAACTTAAGGAAAGAGTGTGGCAATGGTGAAAGATTTCGCTTCCCCCTACCTTTCCCTTTTTTTATTGAGTCATGTTATATTCTGGTAACACCTAGACAAGAACTATTTGACTTTTTCCCTCCTCACAGGACAAGGTGGACGTGGACTGCACGTTGTGAGCCTAGACACACCTGAGGGAGGAGGACCAGAGTTGAACTTAAGAGAGAGCCCAACGGAGATAAACGAATGTCCCCACATCTCCAAAGGAAAGTTCATCAGATTTTTACTCTAGAGATCTCATATTCAGGATGTCATTGAACACTTCCGCTGCAGGAAAAGGTGTGGATCCAAACGCAGTTGACACTTATGACAGTGGCGATGATTGGGAAATCGGTGTTGGGAATTTAATAATCGATTTGGACGCCGATTTGGAGAAGGACAGACAGAAATTTGAGATGAATAATTCTACTAATACCACCAGCAGCAGCAACACCAGCTCCAAGGATTGTGGGGGTCTGGCTTCCAGTGGGGCTAATGCTACCTCAGCCTTAGCTGATGGCCTAAAATTTGCTTCTGTTCAGCCCTCTGCTCCCCAGGGGAATTCCTCTCACAAAGAGACTAGCAAATCAAAAGTGAAAAGGAGTAAAACTTCTAAGGATGCTAATAAATCTCTGCCTTCTGCTGCCTTGTATGGGATTCCTGAGATCAGCAGTGCTGGCAAGAGGCAGGAAGTCCAAGGGCGCCCTGGAGAGGCAACTGGCATGAATTCAGCACTGGGTCAAAGCGTGAGCAGTAACCCAAACGGCAATAATAACACCACCAGCAACACCACCACCATTGCCTCTTGTGGGAAAAACAAAGAGGAGAAACCAGGTAAAGCCCTGGGCAGCAGAGGCTCCAAGCGGGATAAGGATGCAGGAAAATCCAGGAAGGACAAGCAGCATGACCTACAGCAGGGCCACCCCAATGGCAGTGGGGGTGGCAGCAGCCAAGTTTCCTCTGGGCACCTCTATGGCTTTGGGGCCAAGGGAGGCAGTGGTGGAAGCAACAGCCCCTTTCACTGCACCTCCTCTGCTGTGGGGGAGGTGAGCAAAAGTACCCCGGATTCAGGGTTAATGGGGAACTCTATTTTGGTAAAGAAGGAAGAGGAGGAGGAGGAGAGCCACAGGCGAATCAAGAAATTGAAAACAGAAAAGGTAGGACAAAGCTCCTCTCCACCTCTTCTGTGTTTCCCTGTGTCTATAATAAGTGTCCCATGACCGTGCGTCTGGCGCCTGTGTCCTTCTCTCTGCTATGTATTTGTGACATGCGTCTGTTCTTCCTCTTTTCTTTAAAAAATCCAAACCAAAACCAACCCAGAGACCTCTTCCCTATACAGAAGACACCATGTTTTCAGTGTGCTGCTCTTCCTTATGATTTCCTCTCCCTGTCCTCAGACTTGGAGAATGTTTCTCTTTTGTCTGTTCCTTTTGATTGCACTTGCCCAGAAGGAGAAACCTCGAGGTGACCCTGACTTAGCTGGCCCCAGTCTTAGCAGAAAGCAGCGGTATCAGTGGGATGGCATGTGTTCTCAGGGTGGGGTGTGCACAGCTCATGCTTCAGGAGCAGCAGGTCTTGTATGTGCTGACTCTCTTCCCCAACACTGGCAGGCATTTGTGGCTGTTCCTCTCCCAAAGTCTAAAGGAACCCCTCTTCCTTCTCTGACCCACTGTCTGGAGCTGAGATTGTACTTGGGGGAGGAAACAGGAGGTATCAGCAGAGACCCAGGCTCCGCTGTTGCCCTTTGTGGAAATGCAGGATGCTTATCATGTTGGGGGGTCCTGTGGTGCAGGAGCCCCAGAGGCCCCAGAAGCTGGTGTAGCTGACTGGGAGGAAGGAGCCAGCAGACAGACGGTGCCTCTCGTCTTCCTGGAAGGAGGATGCTGGGAGGAGGGAAATGCACTTTGTGCTATGTGTGTGCAAAACAGCTTTTGGAACAGAGGGGTGCAGTTTGTCTCCTGTCTGGGGGAGTTTTCCTCTCTGAGCTGCGCTGGCTCTTGGATTTGAAGTACTCGTTTGTTGAGTGGTCGAAATGTATGAAAGAAATCAGACGGGGGTGTGTGTTTTTATTCCTTTCTATTACATTACGAAGGATGCTTTCTGTAAGAATAGATGGCCATGACTCTATTCTCTGGGAAGGGTAGAGGGAGAGCTTGTTGTCTTTTGTTAACTGCTAGTTCAAGGAGGTTCTGGTGTTGGTGGGAATTGTTCTGTCCCTAGGGCAGAAGGCATCTTCTGGGGGACCTGAGGGTGACTGGTTGCCCAGGATTACAACTTCAATGAATTCTACAGGTTGTTAAACAAAGGTAACCTGGTCTGCCTGAAAAATAAAGCAAACTAACACCTTCCAAATGAACAATCTCAGGGTGTTAGAGTGTAACTGTATTGTCAGCTGTTGTCTTAAATTACCTGCTTTTACAACTTCCCTGCCTGAATGTTCAGCGATGGGAAAACTTTTGGGTCGGTGTTAACTGGCCTGCAAGTGTCTGGGAGGGCTGAAGGTCCCGGGGGAAAAGTTATGTCTTTTTACGACCGGGATACTGGCTTTTTGTATTTTGGTCATGTTGGAGTTTTTGTAATACTAAGTCGACTAGAAGATTAGATTTGGGTGTTTGTGACACGAGATATTTGTTAGTACTACAAGATAATTTCAAGGGCTTTTGTTCAAGGCGAGGATCAAATTAAATTTTATATTGTAGCATATTATTGCTTTTAAAATAGCATATCTGTGGTTGAATTTGAATGAGCCTTGTGACCTTTTCTAAATGCAGATGAGAAAACCAGATTGCTGTGTAATTCGTGTGTACATGTTTGTGCTTTGATTTATGAAAAGTGCTGTTCGCGGTGGAAAGGTGTCCTAAAATCTCATGGTCTCTTTATTAACTTAGTACAGTAGGCATTTACTTCTGTTGCCAATAGTCTTCAAATTGCAGTTCTCTAATCTGTTTTAACTATCTAGATAAATTGCCCTAATCCGGTCTTCACAATGGCTGTGGTTAAAGAGTCAGAGCCATTTGATTGGATTCAGTGGCTGCCTGGAATGTGGGAGGTACTGCCCTTTTGCAACCTCCTTAGCCTTTTAATCTCTCAGCCAAATGTTCACATTCAACAATTTTGTTTAGCTGGCAATCTGAACATTTCAGTATCTCAAAGGCTGCTGCCATGGCAACAGAGATTAGAGGGTGGTGTGGTTTCTCCTGTTTTTGTGTTCTTTCAACTCTATAGTCACACAGGAAATTGTATGAAGAATCCATAAACGTACGAGTAATCTTATGTGCAATGTAAATGGGATGGCATGCAAATTTAGAGCAAACATGTATGGAGGGGTTCAGCGTCAGTGTACACTCTGTGTGTTGTAGATGTCGCTCCAGGAGGAGGTCTGGAGCTTGCATTTCCAGCGACAGCCACTGCTGTTGGCACACACCGGCTTTAACATGGGCTTTGCTCATCAGAGTCGTGCAGCCTTGGCCATTGTCTGGCACAATGGTGTGCTTGCTTTCTGTCTTAAGTAACATCCCTTAGCGTTTTTCTTACCCAGGAATGTTTCCTTTTAGACGAACAATAACGCTAATAATACAGCTTGTTGCTGACAATGGTTGATACCTGAAGTCCAGCCAGCGGCAATATTAGTGACACTCGGGTGTTTTATGTTTGTTGTTATGGCTTTTTTTCCCAAAAATGATTAATAATCATTAGGAATATATTTTTAAGGGTTTTATATTCCCGAAGTGTTATTGCTTTGACTGTTTATGCACTAGAACATATCTGATGTACTTGCAAAAAGCACCTTGTGTCTGTAGGTAAATATATGATTTTCAAGCCTGCATGTTAAATCAATTTCCAGTTATCTTACTGTTGTGCAAGACATGCCTTGTAAATTTGGAAGTTTCCTCTTAGAATCAAATGAGTTCATGCCTGCTGATTCAAAATCTACAGGTTTTTATATGTGGTGTGGAATATAATATTGCATTTGTTTACTATTTGTGAAAAGCTTGGAACAGATTCCCAGGAGTTGTAGTCACTGTTTAGCTTTCACAGCATGCTTCAATGTCTATTTTTAGTCTATTTATTCTGTTTCCTTGCTGCGGAAAGTCATGTAAAACATGATAAATTGGATCTTATGAAGCCTAATTAAATCAATGACTGTGTTCTGCTGGCTCTTTTATGCGGAAACCGCAAGTATGTTGTAAAAGTCGCCACTCCCCTAATATGTGGATAAAGTCAAAGTATGCTAAGATATTTGAGCTATATTTGTGCAGTCCATTTTGTGGTTAAGCCACCAGTGACATGTCTGAATAAGTAGCTTTGACAGGTAGGCTAACCACTCCTAAGATTTTTGGTGTTAAAACCTGTCTCCATTTTCCATTTCTCATCCATACCATTTTTAGCACAGTTAGTGACTGTTTGTCAGCATGAACTCTTCATCTGTTTCAGCTAAGTTTTTCTATATTTTTAACAACCGTTATATTGAAAAGTGTTCAGGGTATCTACAAAAACTGCTTTGTGTGCGTTGTGAGGAGATTTTGGGATTCAGTCACAGTTTGAGATATGGAAAAACTGTATTTGGTATGGGAAAATCAGTATGTTTACATTAAAATAGTACAGAAGACACAAAGCTGTAATTGGAGGGGTCTAGTTACAGTTCTAAATGTATCAACGTAGTGATACTCCAGGATTGAATTTTTCTCTTTTATTAGCTCAAATGCTTCTCATTAAGACTGCATTTCTCATTTGAAAGTTGTCTTCAACAGATTAACGTTCTTGGCTTGTATTCTTTTATTCTTTATTTTATTTTCCCCTTTTTTTTTATTTAAATGCAGGATTTGAGGGTGTTTTGCACTTCATCAGGAATCTCTGGGTGTGTTTTCCTCTTGATGTAAATTATTTAAGTACATGCTTTGATTAATGATGTTATGGAGATATGCTTTTCATGTACTTTTCTTGCCGGCCTTGTGTGTAGTTTATTCACTGTGAAATAAAAGGGCAGGGAGGTCACTTGCTGTAATTAAAGAACAAAGTCTATTGTTGTTTGACCGCAAACTGTTTTGAAAGCTACATAAGGGATTTAGCTGTTAAAAACATTGATAACTATGGATGTCTAACAATAAGCACAGCTCAAGGTTCTTAAAGTTCTGTAGTGCTGTCTAGTAGTGTGACGGTGCTTTTTGAGCTGGGTGAAGAGGTGTTGCCCTTTGGCTGAGGAAAGCTTTCCGTGTGAACCTGCTGACCTCTGCCAATATGTATGACCAGGTCTGCTATTGAATTCCTGTGCAAAGCAAGAGTTAGCGTAGCACAATGGAGGCTGGTCTAGAACATCTATCAAATCAAGTAGGGAAGCCATCTGATAACCGTACTCGGAACTACCAGAAAAATATTTCATTTTGGGCATTGGTAATTTTACAATTTTAATAACTTCATAAATACCCAGTAAAAAGGAAAGGATTGATTGTCCAGATGTCATGAGGTTAACCATGTTCTCGATGTTAAAGGGCTTTCCTGCAAGACTGTTTTAATTATAGCTATATAAAGACTTGTTTTTCCAAAGTAGCATTTTATAGTCCAATAAATGAAATGTATGTTAAAAGTGCTAAGCAAAATCTCCCGTAACCATAGAGGTGTTCAATAACCAGATTCAAGTAACATGGAAAGTACCATCTGTTCCTAGTTTTCATCATAAGCCTAGGAATTGAATAGCTGAGATTTGTTAGTATTTTTTCAACTTTCTTTCTATTTTTAATTATTATTATCATTATTTTAAAAAGTTCACCTGGCACTTTATAGAAGCTTTCTGAAATGCAATAATACCGGAGAGACTGTGAAAACATATGTTCGTACATACAGTTAACCAGTACTACTTTCATTTAAAGAGATTTCCAGAAGCCCAGTCATTGAAAAATTTATAATAGTGAATCACCTCCTGCAGGCAAACACAATAAGGTCAGTTCTTCAAAGGTCTTACTGTTCAGGTAGAATCTGATTTACTGTGTCTTTCCTTATGAAGTAAAAGGAGGGGGGAAGGGAGGAACACCCCCCCAAAAAAAAAAACAAAACAAAAAACAAACTCTCAAAGGATAACTTTAGCAAGCTTTTATCAGTCACCTAATTGCATATGATAAAACCATTGACTAAAATTTTCCATGTATATTTTTCTGCTCTTCAGAGAAGTGTTCTAGAATTGTTGATAGGGAGAAAATTACTCTTTTAGAGATAACTTGTTCTAAACTGCTAGGCAATGAGATTCTTGGCTGCAGCCTATGAGCCCTGGATAAAATGCCATCCGGCCTTTGTTTGAGGTCTTTTACTGAAGCTAATGACTGGTCTTGTGCCGCCCTGAGATAAATGACATTATCTCTGAGTGGTCTGACAGGAAACAGACATGTTAATGGTGAAGCTGCGGGGAGGATCTGCTGTATCTCTGACAAAAGAGTAAAGCTTGGACCCCTGGTTGTGATCATTAACACAGAATGCATTCCAGCTTCTTCTACCACGGCCTTCATAATTGGAAAGCTATTTTATCGACAATAATGTAAATCATAAATGTGAAATGTGCAGATTTCTTGCGTGGTAAAACTCGTGCCATTTTTGTTTCATTTTTTTTCCCCATAAGAAATAGATGATCTCCATAGTACTGACATTTCTGGGAGATCTTGGGGTCTGCTTTCTGTTAACTGGACACATCCTTTGCACGTTGAATGCAGGTTACCCTTTATGTGCTCTGTGTTAGCCATGTGATTTGCATTTCTGAAAGTAGGTTAAAAGAATAAAAACACCAATAAAATCTGTGTTTCTCCACATCTCACGTGGTTATTGGTATTGAGCAAGTATTTTACAAGCATCATCAGAAATATCATCTTGGAGGTACAAACATTTCAGCTATCCTTCAGCTGTGGTTCCATTTTGGATAAGGACATATATATTTTGGATTTCTGTTACCCACCTTTGAAAAAGGTTAGCTTGCTTCTGCAGGAATTCTGCAGCTTTGTGTCATTGCCACATGGTCTGTGTTTCTCAGATGTAGAACTCACTTTTTGAATGGCACGTCAGCTACGTGTTGCAGATTTATTTCATGATATACAGTTGGAATTGCTGATTATAATGAAGTTTTAGAGTCTACCCTGCTCTGAGCTAAGATACTTTGTACAGATGATCCAACAGCCAGGTTGGATAAGCGTAATATTTACGTAATATGCTTAGCATTGTACCAGCTTTGTATTGTACCTATATGATGTTCTAATGTACATGGTGATATATTGCTGTGTTCCCTGAAAGTGTGGAAAGGTTATCTGACTTCTTACCTGAACTTATTTCTTACAACAGAAATACATCCTCCCTCAGATAGGGTCTCACCTGTGGATCTGTGGGACGCAGTGACTTCAGTTGTAGGGCTGGCCATTGTTTTTACTAAAAACTACTGTTTGTTTTAGTGTGTTTACATGACAAAGAGTTATTTCCTAACAATCACCGAAAATATATGTGTTTTTTTTTTAAAATGTGATCTGTACATAACATTCTCTGTTTGGTGAAAGATAGCAAAATGGTCTTCCATGGAAATGTCTGATAATGCATAATTGCAAAAAGTAAATACCTTTTTAACAATCAACAAAGGTCATTTAAACGTTTTTACTCCTTTTGCACCAGAGTGTTTCTGCCTAGTGCAGCTCTTTTGCAGTGCAGCCTTTCACCAAAGTGAACAATAATGCAAGCTATCCTTCTTTAATTTGCTTATAAATATGTTTGAAACATGGTAATTTTAATACAGATAATTACCAGTTTTCATAGCAAGACTTGAGGGGCTTTCTTAAATGAGATTTTAAATCATGGGATTTTTAAAATTATTATTACATTCTTGAATTAAAACCACAATTTACTGAAGGCAATTGGGCAAATAGGAAGGTCAGACAATGACTTTTGGTTGTGCTGTAGGATTTCAGTAAGCACTCTCTACTGCACTTTCAATTCTTACAAAGCGGTCTTTGCAATTGGAACAAAGCCTTGATATTTGAATGAAAGTTGTAAAACTATCCAGTGCCACTGGACTGACGAGCAAGTTCTTTGTAATTTTTGTTTTCTTTTTTAAAAAAGCTGAGAGAAATATCAAGGGGGTGGGAATAGGTAGTTTCCTCTGTTGCCCCTGTTTGCATATACATGTACACATCCATAATATATATGCTTACATATGCTAAGACTACTTGATTAAACAATCTAAGTGAATACACAGGACAATGGAATGAAGTAGGATTGATAACTGTATAGACAGGTTTTCCAGGTCTAGGGTCAGTGTGGCGCTGATTAAATTTTTAAAATCTAATAAAAATAAAAATAAAATATTGCCTTCAGTGACAGAGATTTGTAATATGTCTGCTTTTACTCTAATTTGGCAAATACTGCTAAATCTCAAGAAGAAAGGATCAACTTCTCTAGCATCCTCCTGTATGTAACATCTACTGGGAATCACATATGAAGCTCTTTGTTTCTCTAATTTTGATATGAAAATGTGCTACGTTGAATTATACGTCCTTCATGAGAAATCTTCCTTAGCTGATCTTCAGAAAAAGAATACCAAATATTTGTTCCCTTATCTTCTCCCCGTTTCTGAGTCTCCCTAGCCTAAATCTTATTGTGTGCACAAACCCAGCTTGGCTGAGGTGTTTGTCTCCTGAGAAACTCTACCAAATAATAATGGAAGGAAAGAGACCTCATGACGATGTTTGAAGCAGATGCCAATAGTGGCATGTGAATGCAGTTTTTGCAGTCAAAAGAGCAAACTAAAATGTATTGATTGTGGTTACTTGGTGTTTTCAAAACGCTAGTATTCTCGTTGTTGAATTGTCATGTTAACCAAGAAGCAGATGGCATAACACCAGAGAAGTGTATTTTTACTTAAAGAAACTTTAGAGGTTTTGATGTGTTTTCTTTTCCTCTTATTTCCCTGATGGCTTCTTTTTATTGAAGAGTAACATGAGGAGACCTGGTAGCAATTTTATTGCTTTCCCATAACAGTTTGAAATAATAGCTTGGTCTTTGGTTGCCAGTCAAATTTCTACCAGTCAGCTTGATTCTGTTTTTTATCATGTGGCAGTGGAATATAAAAAGTATATGTTTGTAGTTTGCCCTCAGAAACTGGCTCTTTTTTTCATGCTTCAATTAGCAACAGAAGACTAAGCTCCAATTGGTCACACTTTTGTAAACTCCAAGGGCTTGCTTTCTTCATTCTGATAAAAGAAGGCGCCAAGTTTAGGCTCTGTTTCCCAGGAAATTTCGAGGCACATCTGGCCTCTTTAACTGTGTTCACTAGACAGTTTGATTTTGCACACATTTAGTCATTTGCATTATCCATTGAATTAATTCAGAGGTTTTGTTAAGCCCATCCCCCCCCAAATACAAGTTCAAGCTATTCAAATGCCACCTTTATTGATGAATTTCATTGATGCTGTGCTGAACTGTGGTAGAAATAGGACTGTAGATACCACAGTTGCTTGTTACGTAAGCACAGCTTTTACAGTTTTCACCACTTCCCTCAAGCAGTAAGAAGAGTGAAAAGCAACTTGTAATCTCCTTTCTCATAGTGTGTAGGGCCAGACCAAATTATTTTTGGATTTCCTGTCACCTCCTTGGCTGATTTCTGTGGATGGCTTATGTTAAAAGCAACAATAATGTTTGAATTGGAAGGGTTTGGCCTTTGGGTTTTCATTCTTCATGGAGAACTGTTTATTTGAGTGTGGTTCGCCACACTACATGGATAGTACTATCAAATCTGTGCTTTATTATGGGCTTTTAGCAGTAAAGCAATGGCAGTAGTTGCATGTTTCGGGGTTTAATGTTCTTGCCAACTTTTCCTTTTTGAAGGAGAGAAATGAAACTAGATCTGTATCTCTTCAACAAAAGGTAGTAGTTAGAAGCAAATACAATTAGAAATGGACCTCATTACTCCATTGAACTTTGTTTTGCTGGCAGGAGTTTTAAATCCGATTTAGTAAATGTTGAGGGATTTGTTCAGTTAGTTTGCACTGATGACAAGGATCTAATATTCCAGGAGTATTTATGGATATAATGAGCATATCTGACATGAAGTTTTACTGATTAATTTTGCCCTGGGTTTAACGCTAGGCACTATATGTTGAATTCCACTAGAGTTCTGGAATTTGAAGGAAAAATACTGCTGCATTTTGAGAACAGTGAAGGTGATAGCAACACACCCTATGTTACTGAAAAACCTAAATTCATGTTCTTGCCCACTTCAGCCAGTAGTAAGGTGCAGCTACGTAGTAGTGCTACTCGTTTCTGTTTAAGGACAGGATTGTATACATGTTTGTGTGTGAACGTATATCAATATATGCTGGTGATATATATATATATGTATATATGTACATACATACACATGAAAAAAGAGCTGCTACTGTTTTATAAATACAGCAACTGAGTTTTGGCTAATAGTTTTATTTACATTTCATGTCCAGATCTTTTAACAGTCTTTCCTGTGACGCTGCAATGGATGCCAAACACTGAAGGAGAAAGCTAGCAGCTGTTTCCATTACAGCATTGGTACATTAGCCTCTGCACTTTTCATTTTATAATCTCGTCCAACCTTTTCTAATCACCCTCTAAAAAGGCTTTTGCTCTCCTGCCTTTGATTTATCTGTCTGCAGGGTTCTGTGTTATTCTTAGCTTTAAAAATGTAAAATCTGTGTGATTTTTTTTTTCTCCTACGAGCTTAAGGCTTTGACTCTTACTCACACTGCGCAAGGGCTCCTTTCTTAACTCAAGGAACTTGAGTTATGTCAGTGTAATTCCTTACTTGATGTGAATCCAGGTTACAAAATAGGGCCCAGTATGACCAGTTTGATTATTCTTGTAACAACGTGAGCCACTGTATGAATTATATTTTTTTGCACACTGAGTAGTGTTTTGTTCATTCTTCCTCTTTCCTTCACCATCTCTCTGAAAATAATTGTTTCATGGCTGTATGCTCTTATTGCTGAGATATGACTGAAAACTGCGTGCAGTACAGGGAGGCACATTCATTTTCATCTAGTACCCGTTTATTGCCTTGAGCACTGTAAATCTGTCAGCTCTTCACGATGCTTTCACCTCTTTCTTCATTTGCTCCAGCTTCTAGTTTGACAATGTTCCCCTGAGGCAGAGTTCTAATCTGCTTTCAATTAGTTGCAAAATGTGACTCAAATTTCCACATTATAGCTGCTGTTTTACTTGCACGCACACATCTAGAAACAAATTAATGCTCTTGAATATTTATTTTGAGCCTTCAGATTTACTCTGGGTGGAAAAGTTGCAAACTATTTTTAAACTACATCCAAGACTTTTATTTTTCCTCAAACTGAAATATTTATTAGAAGTTTAAAATGCCTCTTACTGGTTAATTTTTACAAAACCTTTCCAGCTGGTCGGTAATTACTAAAGATACATTGTATTGTGATAAGCTAAAGTTAACAATACATATAGTTAATGCTTAAATTTGGATGTGATTGCTGTGCCAGTTTAGGTTAAGAGGCACTTCTCTGCAGTGTTAAGCACTGTTTGTTTGTTTGTTTGTTTATACCTTTAACTAGTTTTTCAGGACGAATATACTTACCTGACACCTGTCTGACTGCCATCTATTATCTGCAACTCCAGAAGTTGCCATTTGGCTGAGGGGGGTGGAAACAGACTGATGAGTCTTAATAGGTATAGCTAATTAAAAGCTTTTTGTGTGTCCTTTTGTATATGTCTGTGGTTGTGTGTGCACGAGTACATGGGTGTACCTTTAAAATCTTATATATAAATTGAGTTTTAAGGGGTTCTCTGTGGTGTTCATGTTCCTATGAGCAGCTGCAGTAGGAGTATGGCCTCTGATGTTGTATTCATTGGGGAAATAGTGAAATTTTGAGTGGTAAGTGTGGAAATCAGGACTAAAACACTGAGAAGACGAATCTAAGTGGCAGTCTGAACTTCCTTATTCAGACAAAACTAGCATTAGAGGCTCCATGACAATTCTGCTCTATTGCCTATCCACCTCTAATGCCTTATGTCTGTATTTGCCTATATAGACAAACACAGAGTATTTAATTCAAATATAACAGTAGCTAAACTTGTAAGTGAAAATCTTTAGTGGAGATTAGCACACTAAAGCTTGGCAGATTGATGTCAGCATCTGTAATAGACTTTGAATAGATTTGTGGAATTTTATTGGAAGTATATTTCTTAAGTTGAAGTTGCTAAGTACCTCTCATTTCTAAATGCGATTTACACCTGTAAATTTAGCTTTTCATTTACAATAATTCACTTATTTGTAGACATGTTTAAATGTGTAGACACATTAAGGTGGTAGCCTGATAGCCCTATGTTGTATGTATGAGCATCTGCATGAAGTAAAGCACACACATGCTGTGTTTTGGTTTGTAGTCCCTGAGAACTTATTTTCTACCAAGAACAAAAACGTAAAAATAGAGATAAAGGAGAATTATCTTGATGTTATTTTATTTTCTCTTGAGTCATGAATGACTCTAACTGCAGAGATGAAAAGCTAACATGTTATTTATTTCTCTAAAGGTTTTACTTACTCTAATAGACTCCTGTGATTCATAACATCATTCTATAAAGAAACAATATTTGCAAACATTGTGAAATACTGCAGCAGCATGACATTTTTTTTCTCATGCAACATCAAAGCGTTTGAGGTTCAGCTTTGTAGCCACGGTGAATTGCAGTTCCTGTGATTGTCAAGTTTTGAGAAAAAAGTACACAGACAATTAAAATTCAAGTGAAATGCATATATTTGTAGCTTACAATAGCTGACTTAAAGACATCCAGAGTGAGTAACCAGGCCAAAATATGAAAAAACACCCCCGCACATCCACACATATGCGTACACACATATACACATGCAGCCACAAATTATTAATTTTTCAGGCAAAAGCCACAGTGCTTCAGAGAAGCATTAAATGCTTTTGTTGATAGCTTATAGTTTTATAAACTCTAAATGAGCTTATTGCCTTTTAACCAGCACTAAATAATAGGAGAACCTATGAGCCTCCACATTGGACACCAGCCAAGCAGCCAAAGAAAGAGAGGGGAAAAAAAGACAGAAGTGAATGGTTTAATTGTAGAGCAAATCATTTGTTTACAGATTAAGACCTATTTGGTAGCTAAATCCTATGGACAAGGAGGTGAAAGAATGAGGCACTAAGGTAGAGGAAATGAGCTTTATATTTTGTGACTAAGTCCTGCTATTTTTGCTTCCTCTTAAAGCAGAGGAGACAAGGAAAAAATGAATTGTTTAACAGCAAAGACTGCTGAACAAACTGCACATATTAAGTAGGAACAAAAGGGTGGGAGAAGGGAAGTGTTGCTGCACTTTCGTGCTGACAGGAACCTGACAACTGGAGCTGCTTCCAGCTAAGGGGCACCGGTTGTGGCAAGAAGAGCTGCCCTATTTTGTTTTCCATCTGAATAGGGTGGGGGAAAAATGCTTCTGTTAATCTGAGCAAACATAATACATTTTCTTGAACCTCTTTCCCCAATATGCAGTTTGGCTTGCTCACTAGAACTGCCCCACCCTTTTTTTTTCCTTCTCTCTTTTTCTCCTCTGTCCTTTTTAAGAGCAAGTTTTTTAAATAGGCCTTTGTTTAAGTATCATAATTAATTAGTTGACAGTTCAAATGGTTAGGAAGTGCTTGTGGTTTCTGCTTTATTGTTGTACAACATTTTTTTACAGAGTCGCTTACTGGTGGCCTGTAAATTTGAAGATATCATTTTCATGAGTCGTTGGTTTAAAGATCAAAGCCAAGAAAGCATTATAGCAGAAGTGGAGTAACCTCTGCAGTAAACATTGTTTAAGCTTTTTCAGTTGAAATTCCTTTTTTCAGTAATTTATAACCTTTCAAAAATTTTATCTTTTCTGTTGAATTTTCTGTGACTTATTCACTGTAATTTTTCTCATGAAGTGCTTAGCAATGCTGTGCATTGTTTCTTTTCATATTGCTTGATTGAAATTCACTGACAGTATATAAAATATTGCTCTCTGCTTATGTATAAACAAATATAGAGAGGGTTGCCAGTAGGTTATGCTATTAAAATATTTTTCCCTCAAATTGTAGTCTACTAAAGAGTAACCCTAAGAACAGTACTCTTCTTAATAGCGTGTTTCTTTCTTTAAGTTTAGTTTCTGCTGCATTTCTAGATCACAAGAATGAGAGAGAGTGCATGGTGAAGTGGATGTAGCTGTATTCCCAAGTAACAGGCCACTTCCCCCATTGTATTTAGGCACAGAATCTGGTTGCTTCAAAATGAGTAGCAACATGAGCACTAACATCTCTGCAAGGAGAATGCTGCCATGAAAGTTATGTAAGACTTGTGTGTTTTATATGTAGTCTAATTATAAGCATATTTGTGTATGTTTATGTCCCTTTGTATTCTCACTAGGCTGTGAAATGATTATTTCTGTTGGAACATTAAACCAGACTATTATCTGATACCTGTTTGGTAAAAAGAGCATTGACATATTTGAAGTGATTGAAAGCAATGTTCTCAGTGATGACCGTTAAAGAACTTTATGTGCTGATATTGTGATTTTGTTCACATCATACTTTAAAACCTGTATCATGTGACTAGCAAAACTATAAACCCAGTCTTTAATAAGAAATTTGCAGTAGGAAATTTTAAGGCACAATGATTCTATTTTTTGCATCTACTTACAAGTATATAATTTTATTGCTACTGCTTCTAACAGATACATGGATGGTCTTCATACCACAAGTTAAAAATTATAACATTGAAATAACAGGTGAAGTTTCATAAATTCTCAAAACAGAATTATTATTTCTTTTTTTGTGTGTGTGGGGGTGTGAGCTTTAACTACCAGTAGGCAAATTCACTCCAAGCTAGGTCTTCCATTTTTTATCAACAAAGTGAAGTGTGTAATAGAAAGTTAAGGGATTCCTTCAGCAGTAGCACCATAACCAAATGCTTTATAGACATAATGAACTTGTCTGTATCCTTGGTAGAGTATAACCAATGATTAAGCAATGTTGCCGTGAATGTGGTCTCAGTAAATTCAAAAGGAAATTTGCAGTCTAAATTAACAATTTAAGACAAAGAAATTATTTAATCTCAGAATTTTGGGAAATTTGATACAGGTTTAGTTTAATTTTTTTTATTGTTGTTCTTGTACTGGAAGCCAAGAAGATGATTAAAGTCTGAGAAAAAGGAAATTGCTGACAGTTTAACTCAGTAAGATAACTATAGTTCTGGGTAATATGGTGGCATAAGGGCTTCTTTTTCTTATAATTATGTTTAGCATCTTTTAATCCTTTCAGGAAGAGCCATGCCAATACAATATTACATTCAGAATTGAATGTGGAGTGAGTGGTGTAACTTGCACTAACAAATTTCAATACTTTAGAGGGGACAACTTTCTTAAGTTTAAATATAGAGGTGAGAGTACAATTTCCTCTGTCCAATTTGGCCTGCATTTTTATTGCCAATAGGTGGTTTTGATCTGATCTTGACACTGTTGCACAAAAGAGTCACTGTGTTTGCTTTTCGTGAAGAAAAATAAGCTCAATGGATGAGAAGTGCAATTCCTTTGTGGTTCATTCTTGTATTTTTAGTATTTTCAGTGTTTTGATTTGAGAGGGTCATCTGATCTGGCAGTTGAAAGTCTACTAGGTTTTCCAGGTAATTAGGCTAATTTGTTTTAGTCATTACTAAATTTGTAAAGTGTTTGCTAACAGACCAGGCTATGATCAGGGAGGAAATACTAGTTACTTTCAGATTAAGTGAATCTCCTTTTAAATTGCAGCTTTATTTAAAGTTAAACTTATAGCCCAGTTTAGAGTTGAATTTCTGCATTCATTGGTTTGGGGTGCAGTAGCAAAACGTCATTACAAGTCTTTAAAGTAGGGAAACATAATTTCTTAGGATGGTTTAAGTCAGGCTGCGCTTAGAGGAACCAGTACCTCAAGACTAACTCCTCTTACAGCACTACAGAAATTCTTTGATATGGCTTCTCCACTGTGGAAGTGGGCTGTGGTAAATCTTGTTTTCTTCAGTTCTGGACACAAAAAGTCACATTTTTGCTCAATTCTTTCACAAAAGGTTTTGCACAGTGGTCTTACAAAAGAGTGCCTGCAAATGTCTTGGCTGTACCTTAGTCTTTGCATCTGGATAAGTAGTGAAGCTGCACCTGTGAAATGCGTAGGAGTGGAGCAGTGCCAGCACAAACTGGAAGCTGATTACGAGAGCATACCTCAGCCTGCAGGTATCGGTGAACAGTTTTGTTAGGTTTCTGAAAATGAAACTTGAGCTGTAATCTCACTCAGGGTGATAACAGCATCTACACAGAATACTATCAATACTCATCACTGATGTGTATTTCTTCAGGGTGGGCCTTTCTTTAGCCTGCTTCAAAAAAAACGTCCTGGTGATCACAATAGTGTGCTTTTTCTAATGCAGTGTCCAAGTTGATTGGGATGAAAGGTGAGGTTACATGGGCAATGAGAAGGGAAAGGCAGTGATCTCCAGAATAGGTGCGGTGGGGCTGGTGATGAGTAGCTAGGTTCAATACCCTCATTTCACTTTACCTCAGCTGCAGCTGTAGAAGGTTATGTGACTACAACCTATATGTATTGAGTTTATTTGAGCATTTAGTCTAACATTTGCTATCTCCTGGAAAAACAGAGCAATTTATTAAAAAAAAACAACATCACATTGCCTGCTTTCTTCATGAAGGCCATCACATCACATTACGCATTATGTGTAATTCTTTCTCCTCCTTTCAACAAGATGAGTGATAATTCTGACTTCTGCTTGCATTTGTGAGATACCAATTTCTCGCCTTTTAATTGTACATTGCTGTACCTTTCTAATATTTTCCTCATCTTTTTTCTCTATTCAGTGGTAGTAGAAGAGGGGGGATATAAGGAGAAAAGTCTCCTTAAGACCCTCCTGTTCATTTGTTAAATTGTGTAAGTAGTCAAGTCTCTAGTTCTCTGGTGTACTCTGTCAGTTTCCCCTGTTGTTTCTGTGGACTTATTAAATGGTTACCAAGGAGAGAAAAGTATTTCCAAATTAAAGGAAAATGTGTTGTGAAACCGCAAAAATGTAAGAAGTCTCCAGGGTAAGCTCTGTATCTGGAATGCTCTCTCAGGGCTTTCCTTTTTAAAAAGCTTTCATTAACCTGAAGGGACAGTGCTTGTAGAAACCTCATTGCTGAAATCCTTGTCTCATTTCCTGCCCTGCTTTGGATGTCTCCATCTCTTTGGCAACATTTCTTTAGTACCATTTGAAATTTCTTATCTGGCTGTCTGGTTTTTCTGGACGTAACTAAGAATATCACAGCAAGAAGGACAGAGTTTTCAGGCATAATGGTACGAGCTGGAACTTAGTCACTTTGTATAAATGAAGCTTACTTAGATAAGATGAAAATTCACCCTTCACTTCTTCAGGGGAAGCTTATTTTTTTCTTTTGGAGTGAGGTTAGGGTAGGAGAAAATTGAGCAACATCTGTCATATGGTCATAAGGAGGGGTTTTTTTGGTGTTTTTGTTTGTTTGGTTGATTTTTTTGTTTTGGTTGGGGTTTGTTGTTTTGTTTGGTTTTGGTTGGGTTTTTTTTTGTTTGTTTGGGTTTGGGGTTTTTTTGGCCACACTTTGCACATTTGCCACTAGATTTTGGAAAACCTGTTTGTAGCTGGCACAAGGCAGGAACAGCCTTGTCTTTATGGCATGCTTGAGTGCTAAAGAGTTTTTTTGGTCCTTCACTGGTCTGTTGATTGCCCTGTGTACCCAGTGAAATAGTTAATGGTAACCTATGGAAATACATAAGCATTGGATTCCTTGTGCAAGCATTGCAACTTGACAAATTCTGTGCTTATGTGCTGTTTAGGGATCCAGGTGTGACTGTGGAAATGGCATTTTGTTCTTCTGCATTTAATGCACGTTAGCTAGCTTCTCTAAGCTATTCCATGATGAGAAATAAAAAGGCACCTCTTTGTAAAGGAAGAGGAAGCAATTGTAAGCCTTTGGCAAGGGATGGACAGTCTCTCCACGAACTGTGTTACCCACTTGAAGTCATGGCACAGAGTGACCCTTGGCTTCCTTGTCCTTCTGTGGCCCCAGCCAGATACTGATGGTGCTGTGTTTAATGCTGAAATGCAGCTTCTCAGTAACCATTATAAATCAACAAACATTTTGTGTATTCCTCTTAGATATGTTTTCAAAGTGCAGAGCAGGCTATGCCACTGATTACCAAAGTTTCTTTTTTTTTTCAGTATGCCACCATTTTCATATAGATGCTTATGTTTGTAGTAACTTGGATTTCAAGCTACTTTCATCTCAGCAAGAGAAGCCTAAGAAACACAAGAGATATATATTGACTGTATATGTACTGAGGGCTGAAAGTAAAACACTATCCTGGTTACAGTTAACCTCTGGTTGAACTCTTGACAGCCTAAAGTGGCACCATTCACATTTCTTCCAGAGCTTCCTCTTCCAAATTTGTACATACAGCTATGGTGGGAGTTATTATGCTGATGACAGATGCCATTTACAGTGCAGTGGAGGGCTAGCTTGTTTGACCTGTCCTGAGAAATGTGCTTTAGGTAGTTGTAGAGACAAAGATATTTAATGTGTGAGGCAAACAATCACAGTAATGACAGCAGTTTCCAGACTGTTGTACTTTGTCTAGCCTAATTAATGATCCAGATAGTTGTTTTAATACTAAGCCACAGATATGTATTGTGTAGAGAGCCATAGTTGCTTCCATAGAACTAAGCTTGAAATAGTGTGCATAATTGGAGTCAATATTGTGGTGTGATGCGTATGGCTATAAATCTTGTGCATATAGAAAGGGAAGGCTATCTTTGGTTTACCTACTGTAGTGGGTTTCTGTGGCTGGGTTTTGGTAGCAGGGGGGCGGGGCTACAGTGGTGGCTTAGAAGCTGCCAGAAGCTTCCCCTGTCCCGTGGAGCCAATGCCAGCCGACTCCAGGATGGACTTCCTGCCGCTGGCCAAGGCCGAGCCAATCAGGAGTAACAGTAACGCCTCTGTGATAACATATTTAAGAAAAGAAGGTTGTTGCACAGAAGAAAATTCCAGCCAGGGAAGAGCGGAGTGAGAACATGGGAAGGACAAAGTAGGCACCAAGGTCAGTGCAGAAGGAAGGGCAGGAGGTGCTCCAGGTGCCAGAGCTGAGGCCCTGCAGCCCGTGGTGCAGACCAGGGTGGAGCAGCTGTGCCCCTGCAGTTCATGGAGGAGCCCATGCTGGAGCAGGTGGATATCCCAAGGAGGCTGTGACCCCGTGGGAGGCCCAAGATGGAGCAGGGTCCTGCCGGATACCTGCAGCCCATGGAGAGGGAAGCCCACGCTGGAGCAGTTTTTCCCGGGTAGGACTTGGGGACCCACATCAGTGCAGCTCATTCATGTAGGACTGCACCCCATGGAGGAGTGACCCATGGGACAGCAGTTTGGGAAGAACTGCTGCCCGAGGGATGGCTCCTGCCGGAGAGGTCCATCAAGGACTGTTTCCTGTGGGAGGGACCCCACGGGAGCAGGGGAAGGACTCCTCTCTCCGAGCAGCGGCAGAAACAACAACTGACTGTAACCCCCATTCCCCGTCCCTCTGCACCGCTGGGGGGAGGAGGGAGAATATGGAAGGAGGGCGGGGGGGGGAGGTGCTTTTAAGATTGTTTTATTTCTCTTCTTTGGCTCTTATCCTATTAGTAATAAATTTAAGTACTATCCTCATTTTGAGTCTGTTTTGCCCGGGAAGGTAATCGGTATCTGACCTCTCCCAGTTGTTATTTCAACTCATGAATCCTTAGATGTTTTTTTTTCCTCTCTCCTCTGTCCAGTTGCAGAGGAAGAGTGAGAGAGCGGCTTTGGTGGGTGCCTGGCATCCGGCCAGGGTCAACCTGGTACACTTACAAAATCTGTGATTAATCTACTGCATAATAACGTTGCCTTTGATTATCAAACAGTTTCAAAGTGTGGTGACATAATGTTTGTTCACAAGCTGTTAACTTTCTGAAAAGTCACTGCATCTCAGTTAATTAATTATGTTTATAGGATCAGTTCAATAAGCAAATTCTTCACGTTAATTAAAACGTGTTATAATCTTAAAATACAATTATCTGACCTTTTAAAATAACTGTTCGTGTGCTGCTCCGTGCCACTGTTATAATGAATTAGAAATCAAAATCTAATAATGAGTACATTTTCTCTCTGATGAAACTAAGCGTGGAGATCTTTTCCCTATGTGTCACTGCTGTTACAGGGTGTTGTCAGTTTTAAATTTTGAATACCTCCTCCTCCTCAGCGTGACGACTCAGCCTTAAGGGGAAGGTGGGTCGTCACACTTAGTCATCACCGCTGAATAAAGTTATTTTTGATTGTAACTTTGCAGATTAGAAGTTCCTTACTTCCCATATTGCTCTCCAAAGCACGGGGTAGTCTAAAATGGCTGCAGATTATGATGTATGGCTGCTCTTGTGAAGCTGCAGCTGTGACTCTCAAAGAGGATGTAACCATGCAGAATCGCTCTTTTAGATGGTCATTAGCGCTGCATAAGTACAAGCCTCTTTTTCAGATAGCATTTATTCTTCACGGTTCTTCTGCTAGTATGTGATGGCAATGTCATTTGCCAAGCATTGAATAACAATGAATGTTTTATTGAAGTACAGTATTCTGAACCAGTGCTTTTTTTAAGCTGTTTAAGTGCTTAATTTTCGTTGGACTGCTCCTTTTCATGCAAATGCGAGTGTAGCAGAAAAAGCCAATACATCCTCCTCCCTTGTGCTTATGTGATGTATTGGACTAAGTTGAAGGCTTCTGTGTGGCAGAAGAAAACAGCATAATTTTTCAGTTATCCAGTGGCATCCTATCCTATTCCAGTTTTAGTGTCTTTTCTTCTTTTTTTTTAGAACAAACATGTCCTCCCCCCAGAAAAAAACCCACCGACCAAAACAGAAATCTTTCTGTGTGATACTAAGGAAAAAAATTAGTCAAGAAACAGTCTCTTCCTTGCTTCTAAAAGCCCCCAAACAGTGAGAAGACTAAATACAGTATTTCTTTTTTGGGAATGAAAAGTGGAACTGGGTCTAAATATTTCAATGCATGGTTATTTCATTATTCTTCCAAGGATCAAAAAGCATTTGTAGGTATTACAAGTAATTTACGAAGGGTAGGTTTTTAATCTGGTTAACACCTACAACTATGGTAAGATTTTTTTGAACAGACTGTCACCTACTTTTACCATTATGAGAATCTGAGGGGAAACTCATGCGCCTAGTGTGCTTTGTCCTTTTGAACACCTGGCCCCTTGTTTTGATTTGTGAGCTGTATTGAAAATCTGGCATCAGTTCTGGTCTTTAAGTTCTAATTAAATAAAGTACACAATCTGGCCATAAGCTTCACGATACACTGAAGGAAGGAGAGGGAAAAGAAAGCTTCCTCATTTTATAGTCAGTGAAATTGAGATGGCAAGATGATAGAGTTATTGAAAATGAACAATGTATTTCCATACTGAATAGTTCCTTTGAAAGTGTCTTCTAGAGCCTAAATATAGACCAAACCAAATGAGTCTGTTATCTCGGAATTCCTAGCTTTTAGAACCACAAAGCAATGATGACGTTATGGCATGAAAATTAGCCATGCCATGCCATAGGAATTGACTGTATCCATTCCTGTATTGTAATCAGACTCTTTAACATGATTTGGGAATGTGAAAAGATATTCACTTCTTTGTGGGCAAAACTATAGATATTATGTTCTTTCTATGGAACAGAAAACAAATACAATTTAAGTGCCACAGTACTAATTTTATTAAAACCCATAATGATTTCCTTCTAATTATAAACAATATTGAAAGCAAGTGGTCAGTCTTCAGAAGATACTCAAGTTAATCCAGTGTAGGGTAGCTTAAATACATATTTCTTTGCTATGTAAGAGGGAAGAGTTTTCTGTATCATGCCTATTGAGATCAAAGAAGCTTTTGTTTATCTGATTCTTTTTGTCCTTTTTTCTCTGCAGCAAAGCTAGGTTGAAACATAAAAATGGATATGAAGTTCTTTGCTTACATTCAAAGATCCACTAATTCTGTGTCTGTATCTTGGATGTCTGTGTATGCCAATGTCTCTGTGTGTGTGTGCTTTTTTTCTCTGTCCTCCCACAAGTAATGCATCATCAGGTATCTTTGATCCAGGCTCTTCTGGTTGGCCATTAGTCATATTGATTTCTCAGTAATAAAGAAAGCTTTGTTCTCAATGCAGTTTTAACAGTACAGTATCAAGGTCTGTCACATACTCATTGTTGATATCAAAGAGACCTTGTGAAAACGTGTAATTTTGTGAAAATACAAGCTGAGTTATATTTCACCTTTTATATTTGAGCTAGAGAAAGGAAAACTGACTAGGTTGGTTTTAATGTCCAAGAGGAGTGAAATTCCAGAAGGAAATAAAAACAATGGCAAGAAAATTTAACTTTTTGATTTTCAGTTGCCAAAAATATTAGTAATAATATAAGCAAGGTCACTTAATTTTTAATTTGTTGGTATTCCTATAGTGTATTTTACTGTTGATACAATTTGCTACATTTTCTGGTGGAGTAGCTCCCTCAAATTGAAAAATAAGCATGCCATTAATTTCAGCGTGTGAAAGTAGTGTTTTGGACCACTTTGTTTGCAGATAGGCTTTGAACTAAAATACTGTTTACATACATATTGAGAACTGTTGTCAACTTAGTACACTTTTTAGGTTTTATTGTAGTACAGTACTTGCTTTAATCCATTTAATACATCCAAGAGTCAGTCCAGTAAGAAGGAAAGGAAAAGTAGTAGGGGTGTAATAAACACTGATTTAATTTTTACAGCACAGTATATTATAGAACTATAAAATTGTGTGATTAGCCAACTCATTAACACTGCCTTAAAGCAAGTAAGTGTTTAGAGCTTGACACACTTAGTGCTGAAAACCTTTCTAATAGTAAATTTAAAAAGTATTCAGTGTTGCTTGGAATAAAGATCGTGCTGCTGTGCATCATCAGGAGCTCTGTACTAGGGCTGTCATCCGATTATTCTATTCTAACACATTCCCCATTTTACAGCACTCCTGTCTATACTGTTTTGACACTTCCTTGAGAGTGGTGCCATGTAGAACCTGCAGAGCACTTGTACAGGATTGCCACCAAAAATAACTTGATTTGAGTGTTGCCCTCCACTTTATAAAAGGGTTTCTTTTCACTTGTTGTTTTGTCCTCCATTTCTTGGTAGTGACTTAGGAGGTATAGTAAGAGCCAATCTAAGAGTCATTGCAGTCACATAAAATCTCTGTTTTTCTGGTAGGATCCCACTGATCCAAGGACTATGTTGTTTATGTTCTTAAATTTTTCAATGATGATTTATGAGAGATCTAATTGCCTAGTATGAGACATCTGAAAATTCCTGGATTTTTGTTCAGCGGTTTCTGGAAATGTTGTCTTTATATCAGAAACTTAAAAAATTGATCCTTTTTTGAGTAGTCTAAAAATAGATAGTCTCTTTTTTTATTTGCTAGATACTGGGAAGTCACTGCTGTCAAATTTACCTCATGTCACTTGGTGCATTAAGTCCAACATTTGCTATTGTAATAATGCATTCAAATTTGAAAACAATGTTAGAGAATGCTTGGAAGACAAATTTCCTGTCTCAGCCAGTTTAACAAAAACATGGCCTCAGAATATTTTGGTTTTTTTTTTCACCATTATCAACTCTACAATGGTCGAATCACTTTCTTTTTTCATGATAAGCTTAGGAAGTTACTGCTTTGGAAGAGATCTGCCTGATAAATGTTTTCCCAGGTTAGCTTTTAAGCGATTGAATTGCAAAATCACTAGTTCACAGAGAGTGACAGAAAGAAGGAACACACTGAAATTAAAAACTTGAGATGTTTTTGGGTGACGCTCATAGCATGGTGTTCTTTTTTGGGTGTATATCAGAGAGTCTCTTAGAACAGTACATATACTCCCAAAACATGTCTAGTGTAAGAAAAAATATATTTCTAAAATTGTGTCAGTCGTTAAACTGCAGGTGATAGATCTTTAAGGACCTGGTGTGTTCCAGGCATTGCTTTTGCTATGGAAAAATAAGTGCAAACCTAAGTTAGCAAAGGACTCTCCTACACAGTATTAAGCTATCAAACATCAGTTGTGCTTAATCAAGTGAGTTTAAGATGTTTCATTTCTCTAGCAGTTGCCATCTCCATGTCTGTGCTGTCAGAATGATTGTGTGAGTCTTCTGTCTCCTTCCATCCAAACCATACACATAGGCTGTGGTTCCACCTCTGAAACCGATTTCAGACTGGGCTATCTCTGTCACATTTTCCCATGGACCTTTTTTAATTAACTGGCATGTCAAAATGAATACCACCAAAAGTGTGGACAAGTTGTGGGATTTTATTCTGTCCAGATACAAGTTGTCCACAGATGCAGTAACACAAGGAATGATGCAAGACTGTACCCTTAGTTAAAATTGTCATTACAAGTGTCCCTGAAGCAATAAAGCTGTGGAAGCTAACATTGCCATGGTTGCTTGAGCAAACAGCCTGGGACTGATCTCTCTCTTTGCTCCAGCTGTTTACTAAAGGGGGAGTTCCACAATGTGAATCTGGTGCTTGAAACACGTCCTGCCTGTGTGTGCTTCCTTGAGTAGTTAAGACTCTCTTAGCTGTGTCAGTTTGACAAACAGTGCGCCATCCTGCAGTAGGATGTGTATGTGTTATACTCCATGTAAGAACAAGTGAAGGAAACGAGTGTCTGGAAGACGAAGTGGGAACTTTTAAACTGGCTCCTCTGAAAACAGAATATGTATTGTGGAGCTGTGCCTAAAGCTACTGGCTCTGGAGCAGCAAAGACAGTTGAAAAGGTTCCTGTGTCTTGCTTCCTCTTTGCTCAGAGGTTGATTACTAGCAGTAACGGAGGCAGCTTGTATAAAGGGAGCTCTGGAAAATCCCCCAAAACGAAATTCTCTCTTCCCTTAAGTACACAGTATTGGTAGAATTGAATGTAAGTTTTTTGCAGCCATACTCTAAGACCTCTGTTTTTAGGCCCTTGAGTAGAGACCAGAGAGAGTGGACTCTCAGCAGCCAGTGATGGGATTAAACTCTCCAGTAAACTTGCTGCATTTAAAGTGCCAGCAACAAGTTGTTTGACATCCATCTTTATAGGCATGTTTACTTTTGTGCAGAAGAGTAACTGTTGTCTTTGGAGTTATATTCGTCTCATTTCCATTCATTTATATGTAAGAAGAGTAAACCTCTAGTTAACCACTCTGCATAGAAGTCAGTAAGAAAGGCATAATTTTGTTTTTTTTTTTCCCACATATGAACACCAAAATGAACCTGAAGATAAATTGGTAGCATTTATACATTAGTTTTTCAAAGTCATTAGCAAAACAAGTAAATGGATGCCTTGAAGGCTGTCTGTTTTGTAAATAGTAAATAGGTCTGGTTTTGAGGGAGAGAAAAGTCATCAAGCACTTTTGTGCATGCATGTTCAAATATCTGAGTAATAGTTGCAGGATTGATACATTCAGGAAAGGAACAGATAGAAGTTGTCGCCTTTGTCCACCAAATAGAGCTTTTCCAGCCTTTCACAACTTCCCATATGTTAATGAAAAACATTTTCTGAGACATTGGCAGCTTCATGCTTTGTAGCTGATGCCAGCTTTTTTCATGGACCAGTTCAAGGCAGAGCAAAGGGAAAAATGCCTTGTTTTAGTGCATGAATTACTCTGACAAGCTTTCACATTGCCCCTCCTCTTATTAATATTCTTTTTGATGTGAGCTTGTAAAACAGAGGATTGGCTGTTAATCTCTGGGATCTCAAGGGCTTTTGGCAGTGGCCCATAATTGATGTGTTCACATGGCTGTTGTCTGACTACTAATGATTAGACAGCAGTGTTATCTCCTAGCTAAATCAGTGTTGCTTATAAATCACACTTGATAAACTGCAGTTTCATTTCTTCAAAGGATCTGTTCGTGTCTGGATAGTTTGATACAACTGCCAGAGCCATTTCATGATTTCATGACAGCTTAGATTAAGTTTATTTTTTTGAGCAAGACATTTGAATTTCTACCAAGCATAAAAAAGTGTGGTTTTTTTTGTTTTTTTTTTTTTTTTGTTCTTTGTTATGAGCTCATTATGCAGTGGATAGATTAGAGAGGATATGCACAGTTAGGGCAGAGCATAGACTAGAAGGTGCAAGTAACTGGAGAATATAACACATGAAAAGTGGAATATTTGAGCTGCTGATTTCTTTTGCTTTATTTAGACAGAAAAGGAGCTTCTTTTGCAGCAGGTGTTGATCATGCTGTTACACTATAAAAATAATCTATGAGAGTGTAAGAAAGGACATACTGAAGCACAAGGTGTTTTCAAAAATGATGTGTGGGATTTTCTGTGTGAAGTGAGGTCCTTTGCTTGCCTGCATTGTTTCTCAGTAAGACAGGAATCATAAGCCCTTATTATTCAAATATAAACTTTTGTCTGTGTTTGAGTTCCTAGAGAACATGCTAGTGAAGATCTCAAGGTACTAAATCTAAATCACTAGTGAAAAATGTTGTTGAGATAGGGACATGAGAACAGAGATCTCAAGGCGACCTCATTCTAAGCCACTGAAAGGACAAGATTTGGCTGGGTGTTAGGTAACCTGTAATCAGATAATTTCGTGTTGATAGTGTAGATGCTCTCATGAGAAAGAACTATGAGAACACTAAGTCTGGGTTTCTTTACTTAATGGCAAGTGGGTAAGCAAATTTCAAAGGAGTTCCCTGCTGATTCCAATTCTTGTATTTGCCTTCATGCTGTAAGATTAATCCATCAGTCTCATTGTTAAGGGTTATTGAACACTTTGCATCAGTACTGTGTTCAGTTTAGAAAAAGAAAAAAAACTAACACTAACCTAGCAATTTGGAGGAAACAGCAGTTTCTTCCTCATAAGGATTCTTTTCCTTTTAAAAATCTTCACTATCCGTGTATGATTTTCAGAATTTTTTTTAGAGCTTTTATTTGAAATGCTAAGTGGTAAAACAACCACTGCAGTACAAATGCTGCCTGTAGTTAAGGTTGAGTGGAACTACTTTAGATTAACACCAGCGAAGGTGTACACCAGTTGAGAAGGGAAAAAAAAGACATATATTGTCTTTCCTGAAGGCAATGTAAATACATCAAACTGCATTTGAGAATTAAGATTTTGTTTTTAACTATAGATATCCAGCAGTAGGCAATTTCAGGGAGAGCTAAACACTAATGCTTCAGCTCTTTTTTCAGTTGAACTATCACAGTGAAAAGGAAAGCTGAAAGGTCATTTTAGAGGTGTTTCTTTTAGTGACTTGCTAAATAATAATGTGTACATCCCATTCTTAAAAGTAATAATACTGTCTTGTCTTTTAAATAAAATTAGGACACAATATTCTACACTTTGTAGTTTGTAGCTAATACTGTAAAGTCGGTCTAAGAAATATAAAGAAAAACTAACTGATATGGGATCTATACCCTATCAAAAAGCACAAGCCGGAGATGTAGGGCAATAATACAAGAATATATTAGCCAAAGACCCACCTGTCTTGCCTAAAAAACCTAAGGGCTAGATAAATAAAAAATCTTAGGGTCTGTAGACACCAATAAATATGGGGCCATCAAGCCAAATACTCTATTTTCAGAACATGCTAAAAACGTCATCCATAAGAATCTAGTCAGGCAAGTAAAAGCTTTTGGTATACATAGAACATCAAGAAAGTTCAGTTCTATTTCTGAAGATGATAGATGTTCTTTGACAAGCTTTTGGAAGAAAAATTAATAGTTCAGTTGATGTTTCCCAACAAAATTTTATTGAATTGTGGAAGAACAGCCTGAGTCATAATGTGTGCAACTTCGCACTCGCAAAATGAGTGGTTGGCAAATGGCTAAAAGGCAGTTGACATGCAGAAAGTCAGAAAGGTGCAAGGAAGCCATTTCTCTTCTGAGTTTTGTTTGCCACTCTATTATACATTGTGCATTCCTGGAAAAACTCTCAATATTGATGAAAATTTGTAATGAAACTGTTAAACAGTGCAATCAAGTTAACTGTTATCTTCCTATACACAATTAAGAGTGAGAAATTTTACCCTGGTCGTGTGGTGTCTTGATATGTCATAGAGCAACCATGCCTTCTTTCTTACAAGTCTCACACTTGATAGCAATAAACATTGGAAAATGCAGGATAACATTTATTTGTAATGCTATGAAATTTCCATAAGAAAATACTTTATCTATTTTCAGGCTCAGAACTCTGACAGGTTGAGTGTAGCAGAAATTTTGGAAGAAAAAGAGGTGGTTGTCATCTTTAAAATGAAGGGGTTTTTTTCTTTCAAATAAGAAGCTCCTAAAGGGTCACATAACTTGAAAGAGCGGTACCCAACCCTTACCAACAATATTGACATGCCTTGATTTTTGCCATATTCAGTTGCGTGACACTGACAGATACTGGACAACATCTTATGCACATTCTGTCTAATCCCAGACAGTTCAGAGAAATTCCTCTTTTGACTGTCCAGAAAAATTCATTTCTTGATTGTGGAATACAGTGTACCTCTCTACACGGGACAGGTATCTTGAGAGAATTTTAGTTCTTGTTTATTTTATATTAAAGCATGCTGACCGACTGTATAAAAGTTTGGAAGTGCAAATTGAAGAGCTGACCAGAAGAAATGAAGATTCAATGCAGAAAGGTGTTCTAGAGACAATTATCTCAATGAACATGATTTTCTGGGGCTGAATGAGAAGAAATGCCTTTACTAGAAATGTGCAGGTGGTGATCTGGGCATCCTCCCAGGACTCTGCCAAACATTCGAGTTGACATACAGTTTTTCACAGGCACAGTCTTGGCAGAAGGATATCACTGGCAGCTGTCAAATGCTAATCTTTGTCTCAGTAAAATGGGTGAATGGCTTTGGGAAATCCCAAGCATCTGAGCTAGAATAGGAGATATAAGAGAGAACAAGGAAGTTTGCTTGTCTTTTGTTTAGCACCACTGTGCTGCATTAGACCCTACTCAAAGCTTTGACTGTTCATCATGGTCTTGATTTTATATTAATGCTGTCCTAAAAATAAAATATTAACGAGGTGGAGGTGCTGCAGATACAGTCTCTTAATGTCTGAGGAGGTCTGAAGGTTAATATGTAGGAAGAACACGTAAGTGTGGAAAGATTAGGAGTTCGCAGAACTGTGCATATTGGTTAATGCAGCTGATGCCGGTGGCATAGAGTATCTTGAGTACAAGGGGGATTTTTTTCCTTGTTCCATATAGTAAAAGTTTATTAGCAAGTAAGAGTTTTAAGTGGATATTCTTTTGCTTAATAACAAATGTTCAGAATATTGAAATCATTCCAGACGTGATAATTTGCTGCTTTACTAGGAAAAATTGTGTCAGTTTCTGTTAGTGTGTCTTTTTGCTCTCTCCTACTACTCAGTTGATTGGAGAAGTTATTTTTAAGAGTAGAACATACTTGGAAACTCCAATTAGATGCTACTTGTGTTAATCTGTTCAACACAATTACGCATTAGGTTTCTTGTCCATAATACAATATTTCTAAAGCATAAGCTTTTATTATTATTATTATTGAACATATGTTTTTTAAGTCTGAAATTTGTATGAAATTTAGGCAGTGTAAATCTTCATTCTTCTTTTGTATATAAGCTCTTGTGATTCTCAATTAAGTTGACCAAAATAAATAACATTCTTAGTACTCTGACCTGCCTGTATTTTGAATGTAAGGCTTGTAATGAATATGTCTGTCCTATGACAGAAATTCTTTTCTACATCTATGTGTTGTAGTATTTCTTTCTTATTTTCTATGCATGCCCTTCACGTCACTGACCTTTTTTCCTCCCCCAACAATTTGATGTAGAATATTTGAAGAAACAAAATATAATTTCTGTTAGGCATGGTGTCAAAATGCTTCTGAGATGGTGTCTAATGTGAATTTATATGCAAGAAATACTGAACTGAGATGAAATTGAGATAATTCAGCTGAAATGGAGATTCTTCATAGGGTTAATTTCTGTTAAATGGTAGAGTATGAAAGAATAGCATTGGTTTTTAGAGGTGCAAATTCTTTATGGGGCAAGGTTTGTAACAAGAAGAGTTTTAAAGATCACTGAGATGTCTAGAAATGCAGACACACTGCTGAGCACACAGACATTTTTTCATGTCACATTCTCCCACATTTGTTTTCTCCTGAAGTAGTTTCATTGATTTCATTAGAATTACTTCTGATTTATGATGCTGTGCACGAGATTACGATGAGGTCTTCTGAGGTCACTGTTGCTTTAGAAAATTGAAGTAGAGGCAAGCATACCTTATGTAAAAACAAGCTAGTCTTCCTTTCACCTTAAAATCTAGAGAAAGCAATTTGTAGGAGATAAACTATATGGGGCTGAATTCCTTTAGTTCCTGTTTTCCTTTTCAGACATAGTGATTCTTAGAAGTATTAATTCATAATTCTAAAGAACTTGTCAATGTAATTTTCAAGGTTGGGAGTTTCTTACTCCTTTCATTCTTTATGTTGGTGTCTTTTTTAAAGGAAGGATTTAGTTTTGCAAAGAGTCAGGCTTTGTTTTTTGGGTAGATCCTATAATAGGATTCTGATCTTCTTTTCACATCCTTTCTGCTAATGCAGATGTTCCCACTGAGAATGCTTACAGCAGATTTTTTTTTCTCAATTTAAAAAGCAGTACTTTCTGGGAAGGGCTTACGCTTAGCCTTAAACCTGCTCCTCTGCCTCCCTCCAGGCTCTGTATTGGTAGAGGGATTAAATGGTTGTTGGCATGTGCAAAATCACCTGGTGGGTGACACTGCAGTAGTGTATGACCCCATTTGGTCTTAGATTGGTAGACTATGTCATGGTTGAGATATATCTTCAAAGACATATCTTGATTAAATCAGGAAGGTGAATTTTGATAACGAGAAATTGATTCCAGCATGTAGAGGCAGCTGAAGGAGAACCTTGTTTATTAGAAAGTCTTGCCTATTTTTAGTTAGGATGATATTTCCTTTCCCTTATGTGTGCTGTTCCTCATACTGACTAATGTTATGCATCACCAAGATAGATTTTTTCTTTTTTTTTGTGTGTGTGTGAGTGTTCAGGTAAAGGAATGCTCCATGGAGCAGTGGCTACATTGCTTGGCAAGCTGTCTTCATTTTCTGTGAGCTTTCTGCTACTAAGCATCATAGCTCTCTGATACAGTTAAACACTTGGCAGTGGAAAACTGCCATGAATAACACTGCAGCCTTGTAGCCTTTGTCAGCAGTCAGTTCTCAAAAGCTCTTGGAATTACGGGAAGTAAATATTACTTCAATATTTCTGTCTTTTTGTACTCCTTTGATTGTGTATATAAGGAGAGCATCTGTGTAAATAACTTTCCTCAGATTCAGATTTTCAATCTCATATTGGAATATCTTGTGTGATAAACAGCAAAGCTACTGCTCAATATGCACCAACACCTGGGAATAATAATGAAAAAATAACAGTGAGAAACTGCAGCGCATCTGGTCTTGACATTAACTTTCCTCAGTTTAACAGACTGCCACCACCAGATGTTAGTCTTATGTGCCTTTTTTCCACTGGATGTTGGGGGCCTTCCTGCTTCTCTTTGCCTCTAATGGCTTACATCAGTGCCCTTTGGAGAATTCATGAAAACAACTGTGTCACCAGAATGATCGCTAGGAAGCACCACTTAGCTGTGCTGATGTTATGATTATCAAACAACATGGGATAATACTAAAACATGGTAAAAATTAGAGCAATATTTAAGTTTAGCATATTTTTTTCTTGTGACTAAGGTCATATTTGTGTAATGAACATGCACCTTGGGGACAGTAAATGTCCACTTAATTCTTGACCATAAATTTAGTGTTTTAATTCACAGAGAAACAGCCCCTTTTAGTTCAAGAGCCACTATTTGGCCTTGTCCTGGGTGAATGTTTCTAGTGGAAAATATGAACATTTATTAGTAGGTCTAAATAAGCCAGAACTGAGTACAAATATTTGTAACAAAGAACTTAATAGGATACACTGTTAGATCCATGCTTTCTTTAGCTCCCTCTCACTGTTTATAATACTGGGAAAATGGAAAACACATCTGCCAATTTAGTCTACATCCGTTTAAAACATTGGCTAATTTAGAATGACAATAGCAAATATTTTGTTTTTTTTTCCTCTGGCTTCGTGATGGAAGAATAATGTTGCATGTGTAGTAGGAGGTTTTGCACAACTTAACAAAACTCCATGTAAACTATCAAACAGGCCATTCATCAGCAGTTCTTGGGTTTATAAATGGATATGGCTTAGCTTTTCTTAAGTGCTAGGCTCCATTTACCTGCCGATTACAGATCTGGATTCTCTTCTCGTTTCAAGTAAGGTATCTTAAGAACTCCTGTAAATTCTGCCTGGGGTACACATTGACCCCATTTCGTTGACAGAGCATCATTACACAGTCAGTGCCAGGGAGCAGGGCTCTGTGCCATCCAACCATGTGCTTCCACTTGGCATCAGACAGCCAGAATCTGTGTAGCATAGAATCAGTGTCTCCCCATGCTAGGCATACACAGTTATGGTTTTGTGTGATGCGCACCATTAGATATTGCAAGTAACAGCTGCTCCTGGGGGCCAGTTCATATTTGACTTGCCCGAGTGCATTCAAGACTGCTCTGCAAAGCATTCTGCCTGTGCTTTAACTTTGCAACTCTGTTGGTATAAAGAGAAGAATAAAGATACCATTGCTTGACTGCATTGTTCTTATGCTGTAGAAACTCTGCTTTAATCAGTAGAGTTTTGATGGTATGTTTTTAGTATTCATATTTTGCTTTGGTTTCGGTGTTATTTTTTTTTTAACTTTTCTTTTTTTTTCTTTGTTTTACCTGAAGATTTAGTTCTCAATAAAAAGAAACCCCTCTAAATGAGGACTAGTTTGGAGAAGATTGTGGTTATAGGTCACTCCTCTCTCCTCCCTAGTTCTAGTGTAATTGAGATTGAAATCCAGGCTGGTCATATAAAGATCATACAAAACATTTCTGCTATGTTCTTGGTAAGTATTTAGCATGCTTAAGGCTTGCGTGCACAATTAAAAGCCTTGGCTCTCAGTTTGTATCTATGAATAATACTCAAAGCAAAGAATTGTCACAAAGGGCAATGGTAACAATTGTTACACTTTAAAAAAAATTCTTCTTATTTGATTTCCATTTTATTTTCTCATTATGATGAAGTGAGCTGATCTGTGATATGAAAATTTTATAATACAAGGATGATACTCTTTAATCTGTCCTTCTCTTTGTATCCCCATTTTGCTTTACAAGAAAGCAAATTACCTTTCACCTACATTAAGATACATTAGAATGAAACCTAGATGATGTACGCTGAGTCATTATGTCTTTTCTGTTGAGTCTACTTGTGACGTCCAGTATTAAAAACTGCAGACTTGAAGGCACGTGATCACATATTTGAATGCAGCTAGAAAACAACCATTTAAAAAATCATTAGATTGAAGGGTAATTTCTTTGTGTGATGTCTATGATCCAGTGGAGTTTTAGGTGGTTTAGCTGTTTGAATGGGCACACTCATATCCTCATCTAGCTATCTTTTATGTGGCAAAGGACCTTATGCCATAGTAAAACATTGAAAATCCTTGGGCCAAATCTTTATGCAGAAAATCTGCTACTAAGTATATTGGAAGTCATACGGGAAAGATAACTTCTTTAGTTCATATATAGCTATTGTTTCTGTGCATTGTCTGTGTACAGACTGCTTGTCTGGCACATTGTATTCTTCTAAATACGCTTTTTGGAAACTCTGAGAAATTAGATGATTTGGGTAGATTGTTATAAAAGTCCTCATCTGTTATTTCAAGGAGAAAGATGTAAATGTTGACTGTAAGCTGTTAGGTGGGTGATCCTAATGTATTTTAAATGATTGGAAGACAAGAGATTATACTTGCTGCCATATGGATATTAGAACTGTTCCAACTGCTAATTTCCCTATAATGCACATGAAAGAATGGCATTTATGTCTTTGTACTGTCTTTATAAATGTTTTTGTTTTAATAGAAAATGAAGTTTCCAGTTTGCAAAATTAATTTCCATCCACAAATCAGTCTCTGTCAGCACCAAGAGAAAAGTGACCTTAATCTTTGTTTTAAAAATTTATTATTATTTTGTACTAGCAGTCTATGACAACAGGGAATAGTCTAGTAGAAACTTAGCAGGTTCTCTTGTTAAGCATGATAGATATTTATGTACTAAATTTTTCATGTGCAGCATTTGGTCTGATGTCAAAAAAATTGAACTCATAAGACTGAAATTACTTGTGATAGACCAAATCCCTGCATACAGAAATGCAGTCTCAGCAAACTAGGCTTTCTATTACTTTTTTTTTTTTAACTCTCACAGCACCATTATAGTAAGTTTGTCTGTTGTTTTCAGGTTGATCCCCTGTTTACAGTGCCTGCACCTCCACCTCCGATTTCCAGCAGTATCACACCTCAGATTCTGCCTTCCTACTTTTCCCCATCTTCATCCAATATTGCAGCACCAGTCGAGCAGCTTTTGGTACGGACTCGTTCAGTGGGTGTAAATACTTGCGAGGTTGGAGTAGTAACAGAACCTGAATGCCTTGGACCCTGTGAGCCTGGGACCAGCGTGAACTTGGAAGGAATTGTGTGGCATGAAACTGAAGAAGGTAAATTGTTTTTTCCACTAGGTTTGTCTGTGAGATGTGTTAAGAAGGAGGAGACTCTGCTGTATGTGCCTTGGTGCTAGCTAAAGGCTTGCTAGTCTGTTGGGATGCCATTATGTACAATGGCAGTCACAGCTGTATGGCTCACCTAGTGAGTTTTTCTTTTAAAAACAAATGGCAGTTTTTTTATTATTTAAAGCAACTGTGTTTTCCAAATGACCTACCATGTAACCCAAGCTAACAATAGAATTGTATCCTCTTGCTGTATTAAGAAAAGCATATGAAGAAATCGCTAATAAAATAGCATAAATGTGCTATTTAAATATATATAATGAGGGTGTGTATATGTGATGGGAGTGGATATATGAATATTTTAGATGAAAGCTTAGAAAGTTGAATATTTTGGAATTCAGACACTATGATAGGAAATGCCACCATTACATAAAAATAGAAGCCCCAGAGACCCCATGGAAATTCAAATTGATGTGGTTATTGTTTGCATTTTGGTTATTGGAAATATAACAATTTAAGATGAAAGCATTTTTGCTTGAAGAAAAGTGTTCCATCTGGTGAAGAAGTGCTATTTAAACCAGAGTGATTTCTTCAATATCCTTTGAAGGCATTTGTCCAAGTAGGAGTGCTGGAGAGCTTTGGTTAACACTAAGCATTGATTTGCTATGAATTAGAACAAAGTAGGAAGAGGATTATGCTGTGATATGCAGATTTTTCCATTTTGGTTTTCAAAAGCTCATTATTAAAATACCAGCTTTCTCCTGCTAAAAATACTGCATGTGTACACTAAATTTCTGCAATTTGTGGTTTAATAATAGCATATGTCTCCATTTATACCTGCCTGAAAGTCTTCCTGTGATTTTTCTTATGTTGCTTTTGAGGATTATTTAATTTTTAGTGACCTACCTTCCTCAACAGTGAAAACAAGATTATTTACAAAATCATATAATGACAGAATACAGCAGTGTAATGCTTCATGATAAATCCTGACATGCTTCACACCATATGCAAAATGGTATTTGGTCCTTTGCAGTGATATATAAGACCTCACCAAAGTGCTCTACACTGTCCTTTCAAAAATCAATAGAGTCAGATTTACTTGCTTTTATATACTTTCATCCATCCATCTTTCTCTCTGTGTATGTCTACAGCAGATTCATAAGGCAGATTGATCCTTTTAGATTGTTTTTAAAGCACAGTATAAATTCTGTTTTAAAATATCCCTGCAGAGATGACTGCCCTTAGCAACTGCAATCTTCCTTGACTGGCCTGCATTAACCAGAATTGGAATGTGTGGGTGTTAACTATGTTGACATGAAAGAGCAGTAGCTGTTAATAGTGTTATTCTTGCTGAATAAACTAAACTTCTGACCCCCACTGAATTTAAGAAGCCTTCCTTGCGAGTGGTTTGGCACCAAAAATGAAGTATTAAAAAAGAGTGCATTCTGGTCAGGATGACATTCCATTTAGCAGTATCTCATCACTCTACTGATTTTAAAACTCTTGTTAGTTAATGGGAATTAACTACCTCAGCCTTTTCCTAGTTTGTCTAAAAAAATTTTCTGAAACAACTCAGTTCAATGATGGCATGCTTGAGCAAAACAGTTTTGGACGTGCCTGTTTTCACAGCTTTACAAATACTGTTTGGCAACACTGCAGCTATGAGTGACTACAAATACAGATAAAACGGGATTCTAAAATACTCTAGAAATATAGCTAGAATGTAGATTAAGAGACTGAAGATAATTGATATGATTTCATATTGTGTGGCTGTGCTCTTTGTATTTGACTGTTTCAGACCCTACTGACTGAAGAAAATAACATAAACTTGACTGTTTATTCCCAGTGTTCACAATCAACACTGTATTATGAAAAAATAATTCCTAATAATAATTTTTGCATTTTAATTAAGTTTTGATGTTTAGGGCACACATATATGTATATATTTAGCTGAATTCAAATTTTCTGACATGTTCATGAAAGCACTATATAGCAGCTTGTGTGAAGCCATTTCTGCCAAATTCTAGGAAACAGGGTGCAGATGGGTCTTCTATTTATCTTTAAGAGAAAAAAAGATTATCAGATATTCATTTTCTCTAGTTATGATATTGATTTTAGGGAAGAACGTGACCTTTCCTAAACTGGTGTAGATTCAGATTGCTCTAACTGAAATCTTTGTAATTAGGCACATCTAAATCCATCTTGATGTTCATAATGACCAACTAACAAACAAATTTCTTTTATGATGTCAATATGTTTCTACGGTATTCACTCCCTTTACTGCTTTCGAAAACTTAATAAAAACATGTATAATCTGACATTTCTCTAGCTGGCTATATAGCTGATAGCTTTTTAACATAAAACAATTCTAGAAAGCTAAGGTATGAAAGTTCCTAATCTTGGCTTTTGTTTTGAGATATTAAAATTGTTCTTTATCTGGTTTAGCTACTCTGTGTAAAATGAGTTGTGAGGTGGTAGGAATAGGCTTGTGGGATGTCTGCACTTGTGGCATATAAGAACTGTGAACCTAATGTGCTGCTGAGCAGCCTTCATGTGCTGCAGCAACTAGGTGCGGGAATGCAAATACAGACAGGATGTGGTGAATCACAGTTATTACAAAAAGAATAGTAGAGTGAATGGAGAAAGATCATAGAATCGACTGGATTGGAAAAGACCTCTGAGATCGTCAAGTCCAACCTTTGATCCAACACCACTGTGGTTACTAGACCATGGCACTAAGTGCCACATCCAGTCTCATCTTAAAAACCTCCAGGGATGGTGAATCTGGCACCTCCCTGGGCACCCCATTCCAAAAGTCAGATTACTCTCTCTGTAAAAAATTTTTTCCTAATATTTAACCTTGACCTCCCCTGACACAGCTTAAGACCATACCCTCTTGTCCTAAAATCAAATAGTTTATGTAGAACTCATTATTAGCATAAATGTAATATATACTTTATAGAAGAGAAGGCATATACTGAGAATTTATGTTATGAAGGTATGTGAAATAACTTTTCTTTTAGGTGTGTTAAACAAGTAGTCACATTCTGTTGCATTTGTTCTTTGAGGTTAGAAAAAGGAGTATATTTGGATGTACTAGTCATATTTTTAAGATAATCACTCCAAGAGAGGGGCAGGGGAAGAAAGTAATGTTGGATTTCAGACAAAACTGTGGAAGATTAAAAAGAGCATTGTTACTACAGCTCTTTACATTTATTCCACACCAGTCTATTCAGTTAACTTGATTTAGTAAATCAGACCTTTTTTTCCAGGGTGTTTTAATCCTAAAATGCATAGAGGAGAGCTGGCATCTGAAGTCTGTGACATTTAATTACAAAGGTTGGTAACCATAGCTGGTTACTCATATAATTGACTGAAACTGCTGGGTATTTCTCAGTTGCTCTACTAAGTTGTGTAGTGTTTAATTTCTGCATATGTATGCTGTAGGCATTGTCGTCTGCATAACAACCTTGTTTGGATATAACTTGATAATGTGTCCAAAGTAAAGTTAATGGCATTAAAAAAGAGCATTGAAGGAACTAGCTGAGGTTTCCCTATAGTAGAGGAATAAAAAATTATTATAGGCAAGTCAACTTGAAACTGGCAGGTGATGCGGATATTTGACACCAGAAACCATGGTGCCGTAAAAGTCCTTCACAATAAGCAGTTTGGGTAGTGTTAACTGGAGTGTGTATTTTGGTTTGTTTGGTTATGTTGATTCTCTGGGAAACAGCTGCTATACGTCTGTATTGGTATAATGAGAAAAAAGGTTTATCTAGAATCGGGTACTTACTAAATCATGTAATTACCTTCTGGGAAAACAGATTGAAGAGAACATTAATTGTTTCTTACTGCCTGGAAGAAAAAAAATGACCCAGAAAAAAAGGGAAACCGCCAACAAACTTTCTAAATTGCTTAGAGCTCACTTTTTTGTTTAGCTTGCCCTAGGTCATGTCCTGTTTTTGGTTCTACATCTAGTAGTAAAGTCTACCTTTAGAAGTGAGAAGCACTAGTTCTGATGATGTCTTGTTTTCTTGAAATCTGTGTAGGAGACAGCCATCCGTCAACTTGCTGCCTTTGTGTGCAGAACAAGATGCGTACGTGCGGTGTCGGAGTTCTCTCGTTGCTGCACTGACATTCTTCCTCTTTTTGCAGTTTCGGGTACAACCTGCTGTTGTTCAGTAATAAATAATGGGGAAATTAGTTGTATATTTTAAAGGGTCATCTTATCGGGGTTAGCTTGTTGACAAATACAAGAAATAGGAATCTTCTGGATCTCAGAAATCTCAGATGGGATCATTTTCAGAGTATTCCAAATTTATCATAGCATCAGTTCTGACACTATTTTGGTGAAATTTTCAGTAGAAAAGAGAAGGCTTAGATGACAAAGAGGCATGCTGATACTTGTTGTGTGTGTGGTTTCCCAGCTTGCCACTTTTGCAGCTAATATCCATAGATGTTTTGAAAACATATGTATTGCACAGAGCTGATGTGGATTCCTTCCTGCCTTACTATGTGGCCTTAGTTTTGCAAAAACTACTTTAAAAGAACAGTCTGTTTTAAATGTCTTTGGTTAGATATGCATTTGTACATGTGTGTATAAGTAATACACACATGTATATATACATGTGTGTATATGTGTCAATAGAAACAGAATTAGAAGAATGAGAGTTAGTCTGACAGCCTGTTATTCCCGTTAGCCATTTTTGTGGTTTAACAACCACATTTTCTTCCTTTCATAGATACAAAGGCATGATGAAACAATGAAACTTGAAATATTGAAAGCCGTGTCAAATATGTAAGGAAACAAATGTAGACATTAAAAAGTTTTAAAAAAATCTGTTTTATCAAAGAACATTACAACAATTCATCAAAATTCAGAGAAACATGATTAAATCACTCTGTCTTGAGCTCAAACAAGGTTTATTGAGAGAGGCAATATCCTTTATTAAACCAAGTGATACAGTTGTAAAAAACAGATACTCTTTTAGACAGGGTGCATTTATATTCTCTCCTTTCTGCGTGATCTACACCATTGCTTGCTGTGTACAGCAAGTGGAGGTTTGGTCTTGTTAACCATCATATTTAGTTCAGAATTGAAAGACAGTGGGTATATTTATATGACAGAAGCATAAAGTTAGACATTGCTCAAAAATGAGGCTTCGTTATGTCCATGTTGCAGAGAAGTGGTCTGTGGAGAAAGTAGGGGTTTTTGGCTAGCTACATTAACAGAACACCTCAAACGCAGCTATTTTCTACTGTCATGTGAGTCATCTGCTGACCCAGTATAAACGTCGACCAGTATGAAAATGTCATGTATTCAGAAAGAGTCTTTACATGTATATTTTCAGATGTTTTGTTTAATGTTTCCTCTTTCTACTGTTTGTGATACCAGACCCAGTAAATCAATGGATTTAAGGAGCCAGAGATATAAGATTCTTTATAGGCTTAAAGGCACTTAAGAGTCTGACACCTAGTATGCGTTACATAGAAACTAGTAACAGAAGAGAAATGGGCTGAATCTCACAATGGGTAGCCACAGTCTGGCATAAAAATGTTTGTGGTTTATTGAAGCTCTGTGTGCTTTACAAAAGGAGTCTGGAGATTGCACTTCAGTACACAGACTATCTGAGAAAAGTTTCAAGAGTTTAATGTTACAGGATTCAGACTGCAAGACGGATTTAGCTGTAGTTAAAAATCTCAGCAGTGTGCCCGACCTTATCAGACTATGCACGTGTTTAGGGACATAAATTCTGACATTGTCCTGTAACTGGCTTCTGCACTGTTTCTCATGAACTCCCTTGAAATATACAGTGCTGGCCGATGTTTGAGGTAAGGAGTGCCTACTACTTGTAGTCTATTTTTGATGTTTCTATCTAAAGTAAATGAAGCAAATGGTAATTTTAGAGTATCCACAGAAACCCCTCAAATGGTTTTAAACCACTGGGACTGACTATGAACCAGGTGCACATGGTTGTGATGTGGCTCTAATGAGTTGCCATGAATCAGCTGGGCTGCAATAACCAAACCTTTGCAGGCTCTTTGTTCATAGCAAACAGTAGATAAATCATGTCAGTGTAAACCCTCTCAGTGAAGCAGAAATGCAGAATAGGTTATGGATGGTCTCTGCTGGTAGAGGAAGGGAGATATGTGTCTGATAGGAAATATTTTTACTTCCTTGAGTTTAATTTTGATTCTTTTGCAAAACACTTCTTTTTCCAAAAATGTTCAATTAGTCATTCATTTAAACATAAATTTAAGTTTAAAGCTGTTTGTCTAGGTAATGGAAAGCATCACAGATTAGTGAAGATCTGTAAAAGAAAAAGAAAATAAAAGAAAAAAAAGAAAAAAGAGTTGAAAGCAGAACCACTGCTATTTTCCAGGCTTTCTAAATGCACTAGAGAAATTATGCTAGCTCATCACTCCTTCCATTCTTTCCCAACACCATTGCTTCAGCTTTTTGAAGACTGCAGACCAACCCTGGAAGAAAAACACTTAGGAAATTTGTGCTGTTAAATGTTAAATTTAGTATTTAAATGTCAGTATTCCTTCTTGAACATAAACACACCACAGGGTCTAACTAGTGCTAGTCTTTCAGCTTTGTTTAGAGAGGCTGCATGTCTCTATTGCATGAAAGGATGTGAAATTTGTTTACTCCCTAGTGCTTCTCTTGTTGCTTCACTCTTAGGAGTACTGATTTAATGCTAAGCAGAGCATAGCCACAGTACGGTCATGATAACTGACCAAAAATATCAGAAGTGTCGTATTTACCCTGGGTAGTAATGGCCAGCATATCTAAAAAGACCTTGCAAATGCCATATTTTACAAAGTCAGTGAGAAACTGGGTGCAATTCTCTTGGTATAAACCAAAGCAGAGAATGAAAAAACTTAACAAATTCCAGACAGTGCTTACATAAAACTGTGGATATTACCAGACTGCTACAGAGGAAGACTCCCCGTGCTGCTTGTACATACATAGAAAATTCTTCCTTTTACAAACAAGCATATGGGAGCAGGGAGGGTGCCTAGAAAAACGAAGGAGGATAATTGAGATTGGAAACATTTGCTTGGGGCTATTTGAATGTGAAACTGAGCCTGCTGGAGCAGTGAGGTTATGAACACTGAAGGAGTTGCTTTAAGAAAAGCAACAGTTTTGAGCATTTACTGCTCAGAAGTGAAATCTCAACAGCAGTAGATTGCTTCGAAGTGAGACTGTTCTAATACATACTTGGAACATGTTTGGATTTGTAGATAGCAGGGGGAGAGATGACTGCTAATGAAGTATGTATGTTTGCAAGTGTTTTCTTACTAAGTAAATACCACTAAAGTAAGGGATGAAAGCACAACTGAAATGGCACATTTAGTTGGTGTGGTTCAGGGATTAAAAGACTTATTTAAAGTTGTTCTCACAGTCACTCTTAATTTTGTGCATAGTTTAACTAGTTAGGACAAGCTGTTGTCTTCCAGTTTTGTTATATTCGAACCAGTGCCGATCTTGTGCAGCGGTGAATGAGAGGTTCTCTCAGTTGCTGGACTACATGTTTTTACTAATACAGATTAATATAAAATTGAAAAATAATGCTTTTTTTCTTTCTTTCAGGCTACATAGTGAAAAGTTGCCTTTACCATCATGACTAGCTTTCCTGTGTAAGATCAGTGTCTGATCTAACATCCAGCTCTTCATTTTTTACAAACAGTGGAAACTTATATTTTGTCATCCTGAGGGATATTCATAATTCTTTCCAGTTATTACTGATGTACTAGTAACTTTTGGTAATTTTTGGTAGCAAGTGGCAATCCCAAAAGCAGAAGGAAAAACTCAATTTAAAATTTTTGAACAGTGAAGAGCTCTTTGACATTTAGGGTTAATAAAATTTACATCTTAAGTTTTTATTCTAAAGGAAGGAGACAGGAAATGTAGAGGTTGAAAATGTAGAAGTTGAGGGTGAAGAAAAAGAATACATATATAAAAAAAAAGATAAGCTCAAGGCAAATACTTTCTTGATTTAGTCTGAAAAACTAGATCTAGATTTACTAAAGCTAGTGTTGCAATGGAAAATACAATTGAAGTTAATCGATCTTAAATCCCCAAGGGCCATGAAATTTAGGATTAAAAGAACCCAAGAAGTATCTGGGATAGAAAACAAAAGGCCAGTATTAGTGCACTTTGCTGTAATTTGGTTTTGTTTTTTTTTTATTTTTCCTAAGGAGAATCAACTAAAGCAAAATCACTTATGGGTCCATCAAAATTAACATTGGTTTGTATTTACTAGCTTCAAATTTAAATCTCAAAGGAATTTAAAAGGGATATAGCTATGGAAATAAAAGGCTGCAGAATTAGTTTCTAAGGGCAGATTTTACCACCCTTATTAAAGATTTAATCAGAATAAAAAAGAATATTTAAGAAAAACCTTCTTTTCCCCTTCTTTTTCTTCCCCTTGTTGTGAGATGTCAGTTACTTCTTAAGCTTAGTTGGTATGTTTACTAGGGCTTTGCTTGGGGCAGTATTTTAGTGTATTTAAGTGGTTTTCTTTTGTTTGAGTTTTGTTGTTGTTTCTCTTTGAGGGTTAGAGGTGGATCAAGTGGTTTGCTATTTCTCTACTGATTTAGCTAATAGTGTAAACATCTCCTTTAATAAAATGGAACTGACATTAGTTGTCAGGAGATGGCAGTTCTGCAGCCAGACCCTAACACTGAGGATAAATGTTGTGGAGAATCAGTTTCAAGCAGGGGTAGTTCCAGATCAATCTTCAATTAATCTTAAGGTGGTTTTTTTTCCCCCCAGACACTTAAAACTTCTGCATTTAAGTACGTTGAAACAAGTAATTACATTTTACTGCCTATTTACTTTCCCCTGCAGTGACTGAACCTGTACTTCTTAACCTTGCATTCATACAGAGCTGGCTTTTGTGGATCTTTGAAAGCCCAAGGCTATGTGATCTGCTCTAGCTGGGATTTAGAAACAGTAAGAAGAGTCTCAGGTTTCACTAAAGGAGCTGTTTTCCTTAGGGAAGAGACAAGCTGATGTCAGCTTTTAGCAGAGTATGACTTCTAATGTGTTACGGATTTTAAAATGAAGCTTACTTTATAGGTTATCCTCTGCAGTTTTATGAAAGTCCTGAAAGTTATGACTGTAGGTTCTGTGGAGAAAGTTTTGCAATAAATTAATATTGCTTCTTGAGAAATTTTGTTCAAATGCCACCTGTGACAGTGAAGCCAGTACAAGTTTGTTTCCATCCAAGCCAGTTTCATCCAGAAGAACCACTAGCTATTGGTAGACTTCATGTAGCTTTAGAGTAAAAAGAATCATTGGTTACAAGACTAAGCAATTTAAAAAAAAATTTTTTTCCCTGTGTTGCAGCAATTCCCAGCTAGAGACCTATGTTTAGAGGTAATAAAATCTGAAGGAAAGACAGTGCTACTAATGTTTATTACTTAAAGAAAATCAGATTATTTTTGTTGAATTCTGAAAGACAGAATGGCTTTTCCGCATAGCCTGCACACACTTGAGAAAGCCTTTCACTTTTCCGCTGTTGTGTGAAAGAAAGAAAAGGTTTTCCTTGATAGTCTTATAAAAATTGAGAATTCATCATTTTTAAGCACAGCAGACGTGTGACTTTTAAGTGGTAAAATAATTTAGTTCTTTGAGAGTAGCCAATTTCTGAGCTTTCTCAAATTCATCAATTTTTTGCAAACCCCACCTAGGCCACGCTTTTTCCAGGGTGCAGGGCTACTTAAGATGGGAGTGAAAGATCTTGGGTTTAAAATACAGTGACATGGTAGTTTATTCATTAAACTGGCTAGTCAAGGTTGGTTACAAACAGATTTATCTGGGAAAGTATTCAAACATACTTCAGGGGGGAGAGAAAATGTGGCAGCAGTGGTGTCTTCCCATCCTCCCAAGTATTAGTGGAAGGCTGAGATATCTCCACAGTGTTTGGGCTTCCGCTGGCCAGTGCACAAGGGTGGAGGCATTAATTGGACCACAGGCATTTTCATCCAGTCCAGCTCTTTTGGAAATTTCCTAACTTCCTGGGGTTTTTTCTTTTTTTTTTTTCTTTTCCCCCTTTATTTTTTCTTTCTTTCTTTTTTTGTTGTGTGTGTATCCCAAAAGCTGGACAGAACTGATTTCCTTGAATTTTCCTTATTCCAGCACTTAAGTTCTGGTGGCCTCAGCAACTGCACTCTTATGCCAAAGTACTGCTTCTTGCTGAACAGGGAAACTGTAGGTGCCAGGGAACTTGAAATGAATTTTAAATGATTGCATTTCCCCTGCAAACACATTCCTATTGACAGTGGAAATGAAGTTGTATAGCATTTTAGTAATTTATTTCATGATACCCACTGAAGGGTTTTCTACTGGAACTGACAGTCAGTTTCTCCCTTGGATAAAGATTAAAGGTGGCACAGAGATTCGAATTTATCAACTGGTGCATTTTTATGAAACATGAACGAGTAGTCTAACACCATTTCTTTTTACTTTGATTCTGCCCACACAAGTGGCACATGAAATTAGTAAAAATAAGGGGGAAGAGAGACTCTTGAGGGGCAGGAGTGAATCTGCTTGGTTTTGCTTCGAGGCAGTGGGTGGTGATTGCATTACAAATGGTTCTGTTGGTCTAGACAAGCAAGTGACAGGAAATAACTTAGAGAAAATGTTTTTGTATCCCCAAAGCGTTATCTTTGAGAAGCACAGTTAGTAATGCTGTTGTGAAAAGAAACTTCCATTTGGACAGACAGCTTGATGTAGGCAAAGCTGCTAATTTGTTTTCAGCTTCAAGGAGATTTAGAGTCTTTGCATCTTTGGCAGTAACACACAATGTAATTGTTTCCCTTCCCCTTAATCTTCAGTCTAGATGTATTGGCTTAATGTAGGTAGGAAAGGCTGGAATGTTGACTGTCTTTGCTGCACCAGATAGCTTATCCTAACAGGCGAGGAGAAGTTATTCCAGGACTCTTGACTTTCTAGTATGTGAGGAGAATGCTTGCTGTTCTTTTCATTATTACATCTAGTGGCAGAAATGCTTTTGCTCAGAATGGAAAATAAATTGTTGGGTATGAAAGGAGGTGACAGAATTAATGTTCTTGCACTGGCAACGTTACTCAGTTATTGGGGGCTCTCTGTAAATAACAGCTTTACTTTCATCTATTTTCTGCCTTTTTCTTTCACAGAAGTAATTTTGTAACACTACAATTTTTAAGTAGTTTAAAAAAACCTAACTGTGCACCAGCAGATTTGTTTGCATTTCTATTACTCAGTTTGGCACTGTTTGTGGGCAGCAGCTGCTTACACTTTTGGAATATGTGCCATTAACATACCGTTGGTTGAAACCTAGCTCAATTCACCAAAACTACAATCTTCAGAGAAGGGATATAGCACATCATTGAGCAATTAAATTATTTAGTCAATCCAGTGGTTAAGCTTGGGTCAGCTTTGAAGGGTAAATTTCATTGCTGGGATACATTCTTGGCTATGATTGAATGCATGAATAATCTGTCTTTGAACCTTAAGATGCACAATAGACACAATAACTCTTGAGTTGAACTCTTGAGAGTGGTTGATTTATGGGCAGCTGTTGAAAGTGGTCCCAGTCAAATTATTTTTTAATCTGTGAAGTAGAAACCTGTAGTATATTAATTACTGTATATCATTGCAATGTAGACAGAAAAAAGCTGTTCAAGTCTTTACGACACATTTTTAATTTATAGATTAAGAGGAAAAAGTAATGATTTTGACATGGTACATTGCCATAAACCGAAAATCACTTGTCAGGGCTCCACCAGACAAATAGCTGAAGGCATTGTTGACCTCAACTGCTCAGCCAGTTGATCTGTGTAAGTTACCTCCCCTTTAGCAGAGGCAACAACAGGGACTGTGTGTTCTCCCCAGTGCCAGGAAGTTCACAAACCTCATAAGCCAGCTCTAGTGTCATTTACATTAATGTTGTGACCAAGGATCTGACACACATTGCTCCTTTCCCTGCTCCAAGGTCCCTAGCCTCAAGCAAAGGGCTGGGGCTGATATATAGGAAGATGTAACATTCACTATACCAAGATTTGGCCAAGTTGATCTGCTGGAGGGCACCGTTTGCTAAAAGGATGAGGAGGTCTCTTGTGTGATCAGCAACAGTGGCCTGGCACAGTGCCTTTTTAGTGTTGGGGAGGAGGGAGCTGTTCTTGAGTCAATACTGATTTCCAAGCTATTGTGTCTACATTGCACAGTGCTAGCAGTGTTTACTGATTGTTTTAAGACATTTTTCATTATAAAAATTATGTCCTGGAAGCTGGTTTTTTTAGATAATTCTGAGAATTAGTTACAGAAGGAGCAATTTGATTTTATTTTCTTTCAGCTAACAGGCCAAGCAGATGGGAAAGCAGACCTGGAGTAGTTTTGCTGGCTGACTGCCACGATTCTGTAAATTTTGAGTTTATGGATATGTAAGAGTTTTATTTCTCCCTTTTTGGAAATGTATGCCTGTAAGTCTTTGGGAAATTAATCGCTGGTTTCCTGTGAAATGTGCACTTGTGAAACAAATGTTGTAGCAGTGTGCCATGCAGACCCTGTGTTGTGTCAATTAGGAAGTGTGACATCAGCAAACTCCGTAGACTGTCAAAGGCTAAAGCACTTTTCAAAGCATCCTTCCTTCACAATTCTCTAGAGAAAGGATTAAAAAATGACAGAAATTTGAACTGCAGTTCAGTACAGAGTTATTGTTTGCCTTTGCCACTCAAAAGGCACAGGGCTTGTAATTCTACCCAAATGAGATTTTTAATGCCATTTGACTTACACTATTTTGTCTTTGAAATTAATAAGACATTCAAATTTTCAAACCTGTATTAATAACTGTGAGTTGATCAAAGCTTGGAAATCCTAAATTCAACATTCCACAGGGGGAAAGAAGAAAAATACAACCCGTGTTTCACCTTTGGTCTGTCTCCCATCACTTCTTACTACTCCCTGCACCTCCACACCAGAATGACCAGCAAGAAAAGAGTTACTTAAGCATTTATTAACTGTGGTATTGATGATGGCATAGCCACTAATTACACGCCAAGAGAGCTACATTTAACAGTAAAAAATGCTAGGGTTTTAAGCACATGACTGACAGCCTGGGTCATAGTTCTTTTTTTGTAGCTTTTTCCCTCGAAATTTAAAGAACTCAGATTCTTACTGCTCAGCATTTGGATCTTCGAGATCAAAAGGCCTTTCCTTCAAAGAGTTTCATGTTGTTATTTAAATGGTAATTGTATCTATCCTCCGTTTGACTTGTGAGCATTTTAACTTTAGTAGACTTGGGATTTTCATTATTTTCAGTTCTGTGCTTCTAACGGAGGAGGTGATTTGGGGAATGACAAAGATTAATTGCAAATTTGGAAGCTAGTTACTAGAGACAAGAGCTAATAATTTTTGGGAACGGATATAAGCTAATTCAGCAACGTGTGTTCCATAATGAATGATTTTGCTGCTGTAATAATCTGTTGCTTTTTTACTGAAGGCTTTTGCATCTAGAGTAGTTCCTTACTGACAGGTGAATGTTTCTGTATGGTGTGAATTGTGAAGTAGACATAAATTATGGGGTTTGTTGAACTATTTGCCTGCAAAATTCTGATTTAATATGGTACTCTCTGGAAAGAAGGTCATGGCCACGAAACTGATCTCCAGAAAGGCAGTGCTTAAAGACAAGTAATCTTTGGTGTATACCTTCTACTGTAATCTTCAATACTTTCTGGTGTAGAAAAAGTAATGGTCTCATCATGTGTTTGGGAGACAGAACCAACATTTTGCTTTACTTTGTACTCACTCTTTACTGAATTGGACTTCAGTTCCTCTGTTGTTCAGTCTATTCCTTCAGCTGTCTGTATGATGAAGAAACATGAAAACTGCTGTCCTTGTTATCCAGGAAAGACTAAAATACTTTCCCCGACAAATGTATTGCTATCTGATATCACTGTTGTCGGGGTACAAAGAACTGCTGCTGATGAACATGATGAGACACAACTGTATTTCCTGTGCTTGATGACTTGGTTTATATTTTACTTGGGGGTGACCCCAAAACACCCTCAGGTATAAGTACTGTTTAAGTGGCTAAATTGTATTCAGGATTAAAATGTCTTTGTGCTAAACATTTAACAAGAATCTGCAGACCTGCTTCAGAGAAACAAATAGTTGAATGTGACAGTTTTCAAAATGCAACAATACAATTTATATATGGAAAGGAAAGAGGCATCTGCAGAGTCTACAGAGAGGTCTTTGTGTTGGTGGTAGAGCACTAAGGGCTGCATTAAGAACCTCTGGTGTTTTCTAATAATGTTAGATGTATCTTCCTATTGACAAGTTCATTTTCTATTGGCTTTAGACCACCCAACATCACATCTAACCTGCAGCCGTTTTTCCCCTACAGTCTCTTTCCTACCCTCCCCCAAATGTATGGTGCATGTGTATTCATGGTTTTGCTTTCTATTCACGAAGGTATCCAGCTGGGAAAATATAGTGTGTACAATACTTTCTGCCTTCAACTGACATTTCTCATAAATTGCAACAGAAACACTGCTATCAGCAGCTAAATAGCAGGTAGAATACAGCTCTACATAGCAAGTCTCAGCAGGACGCAGAAACTATGGTTACCAAATTTCCAAAGAAGAAAAGGTGGGGAGGGAGAGTTTCTATATAAGAATAAAATAACTGGGGAAGGGGGATGAGAAACATTTAAATTGGCTTCATTGAAAGCTGCCTTTTTTAGAAAAGGGCTTATAGGGGCTGACTCAGTGGCTTCAGCATTTGCTTTTTGCTGAATTGTTGTTTTAGAAGACCTCACAAGAGGTTTCTATTATAAGCAGTGCAAAACAGTCTTTCCTAGTTTGTCTTTAAAAAAAACCCTACCCTCCACACCTATTCCTTGAAATACTTTTTGGAAAATACGTAATACTTAACTGCTGCTGTAGTATAAGGTGTTTATGATAGAAAGGCTGGGTCAGCCACAATGCATTTATGCAGGAAATACAGCTTTGGTGGAAATGGGCTAGTAAACAGCATTATGTTCCTAATCATAGGATTTAGTAAGTTTCCATTTTGCCCTCAACTCTATTTAAACCCAAATCTTGACTACAAAAGGTTAAAAAACAACCTCACAGCATAGCTTAGAAAATATATCACAGTACTGATTTTTCATGTCTGGGTTTTAATTGTTGTTTAGTTGGTTTTGTTGTTCTGGGTTTTTTTTTTTTAGTTGATTTGGGGAGGGTATTAAGTCAGCTGAGATCTTGTTTATCATAGGTAGGTCTGTTCTTTGTGACCATGGCAAAAAGGGCAGGAAATAATGATCTTAAATTGTGGCAAGAGAGATTAAAGTGAGGCATTAGAAAAGCATGTCTAGCAGCAAGGATAATGAGGCTGTGGAGTAGGTTGTCTAGCAGCTTGTGGAGTCTTCCATAAGAGGAAAACTTATATGAACATTTTTTAGGATAAATAGTGATATTGCTTCAGAAGAAGGAGGAGTGGACTGATCCTCTTAGCTAAGTCCTCTTAGCTCTGTAGTCCAGTTCTGAGATCAGGATAGTTCATAATTGATTCTGGGTTTGGTTTCATTTTTTTGTTTGTTTGTTTTTTGTTTGTTTGTGGGGTTTTTTGTTTGTTTTGTTGTTGTTTGTTTTTTTAATTTACTTCTCACATGGGGATTTCCTAAGAAATTAGGACATGGTGTGTCACCTTCTTTTTTTTTTTAGGTTTAAAATTAGTTGAACAGAATTAGTGAAATATTTTAAAATGGCCACAAAAAGGAAATTCTGCTGCTTAAACCAGGGCTATATATAAATTATAGCAGACAGCTATTAATCAAGGGCTCCTGGGAACTAAATATGGAACAGAGAACAACTCTCTTATAGACAACCTAGTAATGAAGAGACCAACTGTTGAATCAATACAGCTGAAGGAAGAAGAAGGAGTGAGTGCAGATACACTTTGCTGGACTGTTACCCCTATGCTTGGCTTAAGCTTTAATTTTTCATAGCGATACCTGGCTAGTAAATATCTCATTATAATTTTGAAGGATGCTTCTCAAGTAACCTTTGCTTTTCTGTAACACAATCCTTTAAAGCTGTCTTATGAGCAATGCGGGAAGACAGTGTTACAAACATAGCACAGCACATTGAGATCCAAGAATACTATTCAAGTCTGAGTGAGGCACATAAATAACACCTAATCTTCCTTCTGAGAGGACAGCCATTTGGTTTCCGTTTGGAGAGTAATGAGGATGTATGACTCTTCTCCTTCAGTTTATCAAACTATTTTCAATGACATATTTTTCCAGCAGTAAATATTTATTAGCATTTTTGTTTGTTTATTTCTTTGAGGGGTATGGGTTATATGCTGAGTTTTGCTTGGAGAGAAGAAAAAAGACAACTCTTCGAGGTCTCAGAGATATGGTCCGGTCTATTTTATTTATGCAATCTCTAAGACAGTTGGCAGACAGCCCTCAAGAGGCAGAATCTCACTCTTAGTCTTTTCACTTTGCTCATTCTTTCCTATAATCTACTGGTAATAGTATTTAAGGTTTTTCTAGTTCTATGTTGTTTTCTCTGTAGAGAAAGAGTAATAGTGAGCTTTACCAATAATGTCCTCTTTGATTCATTGTTCATTTGGGTTCTTTCTGCAGTTTTCCCTTGCACTCCTGAAGTTTTATGAAGTCTAAATATCTCATGAATTTCTCAGTTGGTCTGCTATATACTTTTGTCAAAGAGCAGTTGTTATCCATTTGGTTATCTAACTGTGAATCTTCTTGACAGTGAGCAACTGGCTTAGAAATACATTACATTTCTCTCTGTCTAGAATCTTGAAGAAAAAGAGGATATTTTCTCATGGACAACAAGAGAAAAGCCCTGCTTTTCTAAGAGTATTGAAGATAGATAGTTTACTAGTCTCCCATTGAGAAGACCTTGAAAAAAAGAGATCTTTAACCAAGAACACACAACTTTTGATTGTGCCTGCTACATTCTCTAGGCAGGACATGTGAGATGTAGAATCAGAAAAGTAAGTTTGAAGCAGATTTGCCTTTTGTCATTTTTCATCTGATATACTGAGTCAAGTCTTTGCAAGTCTTTAGATGATTAAAGATAATTTAAAAAAAAAATATTTTCAGGAAAAAAAGTGAAACTTTTTGAAAGGAATAGTTGTTAAATTCATGTTTAGGAAATACAAATTATTTCATGAGAGTGCTTATACCTTCAGGATCCCATCAGTGTAAACAAAATATTAACAGTCTTTATGATCTCTTTGGTCAAGTTTGCATTTCTGATCGACCAAATGCAGATTTTGATATTCTCAGAAATAGTTCTCATTCATGAAACGGTTTTATCAAGAAGAGGAAAAAAGGCCTTTTCGGAGGACAGAAGCTAAAAATAGTATAAGCTTGCAAAACTTAAGGAAAGTTAGAATGGATCTGTTGGGCAACAAGGAATCTTTGCCATAGAATCCTACTGTTTTTAAAACCTTCAAATGAAGGGTAAAGGTAGCAGCTTTCTACCAGCCTACCAATACTGACATGTAGAAAGAGATCACAAAAACCTAATGTGGGTTTCTTTAGGTGTAGCTCTTCTGTATCCTCCAACCTTCTTCCTTGGTTTCTGACTCAATTCATCATGCAGCCGTTTTATCTGTCTAGCCCCAAAGGTTTTCTCCTAAAAAAAGAGTGTTTCTGATTGTGCATTGTGCATGGGTCTGTGCAAAGAAAAATAAGGCTTCTTGTAAGTAATGCTGACTGGATCTGGTATGTCTGTAGTATAGTGAAGGGAAAAATACATAGCCTTTACAAATGTTTTCCGTGGACAATGATGAAAAACCTAGTTAACTTTTCTTTTTTTTTTTTTTTTGAGTAGTCTGGTAGCTATTTTAGATGGTTTCAGATCTTTGTTAAGAATATATCAGTTCCTGTTATTAAATCTGCAGTCCTCAAGTCTCCACTGATGTTCCTTGTTTCAAAGACAGGTCTCTTCCTTCTGTGGTGTTTTCGTAGATAATTTTCTTTCTCAAAATTACATTTGCAGAAGGTCTTCAACCAGAACAGTAAAGGTCTTCTAGGAGAAAACATCCCCTTACCAATGGACACCAGTCCTACTTTTGCTCGGTTCCCAAGAGGCAGAAAGACCCCATGTTCTTGTGTCCCTTAATAGTTAAAAAAAATGTATGTTCTTACCTTGATCTCTAGTACTCTTTTCTGTCTCTGTTACAGAGGTAGGGTCCATGAGAAAGAAACCCTGCCTTTGTAATCTAGGTAACTAAAATACTCAAAGATCATTGGCAGAACCTCTGAACACAGCAAAACTGTGAGGAAAAGGTGCCACAGTCTTGGCTGCCTTCTGGGTGAGGAGAGAGGCTTCTGCCAAAGATTTGAGATAGGCAGCCAACTGTCATTCCTTTCACACCTTCCCAAAGTGTTACAAACTTCTTGTCATGGCATCTGTTGTTACTGCATTTGGTTGTCTACTGCTCAGAGATGCGATCCATCAACAGGAACCCATGGGTGGAGACATATGGAAGTCTGACCTTTTTCCCACTGCCAAACTTTCTCTCTCAGTGCTGCCTTCTTTTCCTGATGAAATGTCCTGAATCTGAGAGATTCTACTCCATCCTCCCCTCTAAGTGGCCTTAATCTGCTGATGAATATTGCACAAAAAGTACAAGGGAGCAAAAACAGTACTATTTTTGCTGATTAATTTTGTGGTTTCAGATGGTCATATAATTATAGAGTACACTGAGTTGGAAAGGACCCATGAGGATCATCAAATTCCAAATCCTGGCCCTGCACAGGACTCCCCAAGAATTACACCATGTGCCTGAGATCATTGTCCAAATGCTTCTTGAGCTTAAGCTTGATACTGTGACCACTTCCCTGGGGAGTCTGTTCCAGTGCTCAACCACCCTCTGGATGAAAAATTTTTTCCTGATACCCAACCTAAGCCTCCTCTGACTCAGCTTCATGCCATCTGCTGAAGTCCTGTTACTGGTCACGAGAGTGAAGAGATCAGTACCTGTCCCTCCGCTTTTCCTCCTGAGTAGGTTGCAGACTGCAATGAGGTCTCCCCTCAGTCTCCTCTTCTCCAGGCTGAACAGACCAAGTGACCTCAGTCACTCCTTGTATGGCTTTCCCTCCAGACCCTTCACCATCCTTGTGGCCTTCCCTTTGAAACTTTCTAATAGCCTAATGTCTTTTTTTATACTGATGCCCAAAACTGCACACAGGACTCGGGAAGAGGCTGCCCCAGTGCAGAGCAGAGCGGGACAATCCCTTCCCTCAACCAGCTGGAGATGCTTTGCCTGGTGTCCCCCCGGACACAGTTGGCCCTCTTGGCTGCCAGCGCACTGCTGATTCATATTCAACTTGCCATTAACCAGGACCCCCAGATCCTTTTCCTCAGTTCTGCTCTCCAGCCTGTCATTCCTCAGTCTGTACACACAACTAGGGCTTCCCTGTCCCAAGTGCAGAATCCGATGCTTCCCTTTTTAAGCTTCCTACAGTTGATGATTGCCCATCTCTTCATCTTCAGATGACCGTGTGTCCTGAAACACAAAGATTCTATAAAGCAGATAGGTGAGTTGAAAGATTGTAACAACTATACAAATAGTGTGGAGAGCAAGGGAGGAGTCTGCCCATGCAGTTGTGTCCCAGCCTAGAGAAGGGTGTATATCCACCTCAGTGAACCCCCACAGTCTCCAGGGATATAAGGAAAAATACATTAGCTAAATGTATTTTTGAAACCACATTCACAGATTAGGACTGAGGTAGCTGGATTTTATAAGGGTTAGATACATCATACTGGCATTTCATGAAAGGGGAGGTCTATTTAAGGTATGCAGATTATTCCACTTAGTAAATGATGGCATCATTTCCCTTGCTTCCATCCTGACAGAAACCATTAGCTGTAGTGGATTAGCTGCTGTCTGAGTGGAAGTTGTTCTGACAAAGATGATCATGTAAGGAGTGAGCTGTAATTTTATATTAGGAGAGAGATCAGAAAATTAATGCATTAGAGGATTTGAAGAAAAAGAACAAAACACTCCCAGAAGCCTTGCTTTTGTGGCCTGTCAGAAGCAGCTTTCTTTGTATGGTCAGAGAGAACATAAATGACAATAAAACATGCAGTGAAGAGTTGTATTTAATCTGACTAAATACTATGCATAAAGTCTTTATCAGTCCTCTCTGCTCCTGCTGTTACAGGCATATATTTTTTGACATCCAGTTCACTTCCCCCTCTCTCCCTCTTACTCCTAGTCATGAGTTGCAAAAATTCAAATTTTTTGACATTTTCATTATCATAAATAGAGGATGAAGGGTAATACTAGTATGATCTGGTGAGTTAACCTGGTTCAGATATGACATTCCTTTCCTTTTGCCCTGCCAAAAGTTACACTGTGTTACTAAGCACAATTCACAGTGTAGTGGTGATCTGAGTTCACAAGCAGTGTCATCACAAAGATGGGAAATTGAAGTGTTCCTTGCCAAACTTTACAAGGAAGTAGTGAGTGAGGAGTGGAAATCAGAATTAGGCTCTTGGGGCTTTTGGTCAGCGTACGGTGCTCTCCCCAGCACCAATCTGCATAAAAGAATGAAGGGAAGAATTTTCCTCATTAATTCACGTGATAAGGAAGTGAAACAAACCATGCAGCTTGTACTACAAAGTTTTTATTGCTTCATAAATTTTATTGATATAGAAATTAACCAGTTTCCTCTGTGTTTTAAACCGAGTCAGTTTGTGTTTATTGACACAGGGGAGGTTCATCTGCGTTCAAGAGTAGATCTGTTTTCTGTTAGAGAAGGCTGCACTTCAGAGATATTTTTAATACTATAGTGTATTAACTTGACACACCATGCTTAAGAATCTGTGGTTTGGGATTTTTAATGTAACAACAACAGTTTTTCTCTCTGATTGGTTTTATGATAAGCAGTGAAGTATCATGAAAGAGGTATCAAATTGTAAGAAACCCACTGTGAGCTGCAATGGATGTGCCAAAGTCAAGAAATATTTATATGTGTTTCCAAAAACTTTTCAGCACTGCATCCACATTAGGTCTACTGCCATGTTTACTGAAGCATTTGAACGATGTGTGCCTGCTCATTTAGGGAGGAACGGGCATCTTATATTCAGGAATGTCTTTCATTTAAGCTATATTATTCATTAAGAGTTTTAAGCTGCCCTAATACATAAGGAAGTTACACAGCTTTATTTGAGTGCTTCAATACAGACATGTCCATATTTGAAATGGAAGCTTAATGATCTGTGACTATCTGAAAAATGAAAATGTATAGGCAGAGCCGTTGAAACATCACCAATTTTTTTTTCTCTATTTATACAATAATGATTGTACAAGATGGGATTTGCATCTCTGAGCAATGAGTTAAATACTTCCAAATTTCCTTGAAATCAATCTTGTGTGTTCATGCATGCAGATTGAAAACCATGACTTTGAGATTTACGTTCTGTGAATAAAATTTACGTTCCCTGAAAAGCAAAGAAGGCTGTCATTTCATGCTTCCTAACCTTCATTGTCTATTTTGCTTCAGCACACAGAAGCCCAGCGCGCCTGCGCCTAGTCTAGAGGAACAGATTTCTGCTCTGTCAATTTTTGTTTTATAAAAGCCATGTTTTCTTTATTGCCTTTATCTGCTACATCTGTAAAATTTATTTAAGCAGTGACAGATTTGTCTTTTGGGCCTGGAGTCCAAAGGAATAAGTACCATCAAGCTATTGGTAAAAGATTTGTTGGATATGACTGTTCATTAAATTGCAAGGAGGTGTGGGTAAGGCTAGCTGTCTAAAGCTGCTGAGAGTCGGTGGGTTATGGGCTGTACTTAGTGAATATACATCATCAGAGAGATAAATGTGCTTCAGCAGCCTTTTGTTTTGTTCAGCTAAAATGGGTGTTGATTTTGGAAAGCTCAGCAAAATCACTGTCATTTTTCTAAATTAGATATCATTCATCCTACAGAGCATCCATGAAAAACATCATTTAGGTTAAATATAGCAGCATTACTTTTCAGCTTTTTAAGTTGACAAGAATAGCATTACATTTATTTGCCTTAAAAAAATGCTAAAACTGAATGCAGTGCCTGGAGTGAGAGCTAATTGACAGCACTGTGAACAGGAATCTTTGCACACTACAAGTCTACAGTCATGGGTGCTGCAGTGCTTACCTTTTCACACTGCTTAGCCAGTTTTTCTCAGCCATGTCCCTGTAGGGACAAGAACTTTAACGTTGGTACTGTTTTAAAGAAAGGGAATAAGAGAATATCCATAAGGATGAAAACTTAAATTACTAATACAGTGACTGTTTGATCCACAGTAACTACATAAATAAATTGAAAGGCCTGCTGTATTTTTAATTGTTATTATGCTATTCCATAATAGCTGTTTGTTCAGGTGTCCACCAAAATAAATGAAACTTTGTCTTCAGCACAGTCTGGAAACAAGCTATTTGATGGACTATGAATTATGAGTTCTTCTCATTCTTCTGGGCATAAATATGCTTTCAGCTGAAAGCCTGGGAGGGAAGGGAATCCTTCATTTGAAATGAGCTTTTAGTCTGCACTTGATCTCCTCTGGTTTTGTATGAAAAGCCACATTGGACTGAATGACAGCTGAAAAGGCAAGCTGCTGTGTCAGAGGATTTAGCAGAAGGAAACGGCTGTTCTTTCAGCCAGCACCTTCCCAGAAAGCTCTCTGAATCTTATACCACTGGTTTCAGTGCACTTGTGAAGTCGGAGCACCAAAAATATGTGGATGAAACAGTTTAATTGAAAATATCTCTCACTGTCTTAGTACTGATACGTGGGTTTAAGAAAGTAAATAAATCTTCACTTATGTCTATCAATTTCTTCTCTGTAATTTAAAATCAGATTATCCTTTCCTAAAAGCTGAGTTAATTAAAAGAAAAACAAACAAACAAACAAAACCCACAAAAATCAAACCCAGTCTCTTCCTTCTCTCTCTTCAATATCAAGGAAAACTAATCTCTTGTTACTGCAGTTGTTTTCTGCTGTTTGGTTATAAGTTCCATTCCTATCAAAACAAGTCCATAAAAAGCAGCCTTTATTTTATTTTTGTTTCAGTTTTAACTTTGATAAATAGGAAAAAAAGGCAAGGAAGACTTGCCAACTGTAAAATCTAGTCATGTTACACAGTATTGAAATTCTCGCACAAAAGTGGTTTTCTGTGTATGTGGTGACAGCACCTGTTGATGTTAGTAAGATTTATGCATGCAACTGAAATGATACACAGTTGCTTAAACTTAATAGTAATAATGAAAGGTGAATGTTTTTAAAGACAAGTCAATATTCTTCCATGTCAGTCATGCAGGAGTCCCACTTAAATGATCTTCAGACTGCAGAAGAACACTAGGAAAAAATAATGACGTCATGATTAGTTCTTAAAGTGTTTTTCCATTTTAAGCACAATGTGATATTGATTTTGAAATAATATAGAGTGACTAAAGAAGAACATATCCATTTGTTCATAGTTAGCATAGCATGATTCCACAAGGGATATTTTTAATCAAATCTGTTATGGTCACTGATTTTCTAATACACAAGCTATGTTACGGTACATGACAACATTTATATGACAGTTCTGTTTGACTGAAAGGTTATCCTTCTTGTTGTGCATAAAATTATCTTTGGAAATCTTTCTTAGTATGTAAAAATGATCAGTCTAGCTATTTCAGTGATACACCTTTTTTCACACACTTCTGAGTTTTAAGGACTGTTCTTTGTTACTGATGATTATTAGCAATCAGGAATGTGTTACTTTCGGGGGGGGAAAAGGCTTTTGGGCCATTGTTGTAAGGCTCAGAGTCAATAAACTCCGAGCTGCTCATAATAGCCTTTCTTTTTCATTGAAGCCTTGGACTTGCTCTAACTTCATCAGAGCACAGGAAAAAAAGAATAATGTGAACAATAGGAGCCATGGAGTTTGATTTAGGCCTAATGTGAGGAGGCTGTAAAAGCTGTCAGGGAGCTTGATTGATTGGCTCTTGGGTTGCAGTCCTCAGTGCAAAGCAATAATGTTCCTGCCTCTTGTGAGAGGGCTGAATGTGTCACCTGGGGTCAGAGCTTATCAGCCTCCGGGGCCAGCATTTCAGATGAGGCCAAAGTGCAGTCAATAATTTATACAGAAATTTGTGTGTAGATTCTGGAGTAAAACAAGCTTTATTTTGAAACTGTTTGTCTGACCAAGGAAATAATTAAGTCATGTCTGAAAGTCCAGTCTTATTTTTTTTTCTTTTAGTGGCATGGGAAAATAGTCTCCCAGTGTTGAAATATTTTTTTCTGTCATCATGTTGGTTCTAGTTTTGATGAGGGTGGGCATGCCTCTGATAATCCTTTGAGGGATGTTACATTGCCAAAATAAATGTAGAGATTTTTAACTGATTCCTAGAATCCTAGTTTTTGCTTACATTTTATGCAACACTGGGCTGTGTTCAGTGTCTAAATAGTTTTGTTTCCAAACTTATGAGGGTCAAAGGTTGACCAGCTCTAGTGCATGAAAAAACCAAGAGAAGCTGTAGTAGAGTCATAGATCACAGCAAGTCTGGGTAAACTAGCCAGGCTGTTATTAATAAGTGGAGAAAATGGGACAGCATGCACAAGGGACACTTAACAGGAAAATTGTTCAACCAGTTGCTGGTGAAAAAGGGAAGCCTCACAGAAACTATACTGGTCACTAGTGGGAAATTCTTTTGCTGGGAGCTTGCCTTTGCATTGCATCAGTGTAGATGAACAGCTGGAATAAGCCAACTGGTTAACTAGATGTTTTACTAGTTTATCCACTTGGGAGGTAATTTAAAACGCAGGAGGAAAATCATAGTGAACTTTTCTGCAGAACTTTGACACCTATGGAAGTAGGTTAGTTGATAAGTAGCTCACTTTTGTTCTGTCCCGGCAGAATGACTTTGCTTCAGTAGATGCTAACAAAAGCCCTTTTACCTTTCTTTTGCTCAGGGAGAACACTATTAGTCACAGTTCATTAGGCTTATTTACAAAACTGAACTGGTATCTTAAATGTGTAACTGAAATACTCATAACTCCGCCATGAAAATACAGGAATTTTATAATAGGAAAGACATCACTGCCTATTATTTTTCAAACTGAAATAACCAGTTTATGGGACAAGAGCTGTAAAAATTATGTATCATTTAGCTTTGGCAATGTATAATATTTGTTTTGTGGTTTTCAAATCTAGGAGATGAAGTTTCAAGCATAGTTTTGTTTTTAATCTGTTAATTATAGCAACAGAGGATCCTAAAATGAGGTTACACCAGACCCTAAACTGGAGCAATTGTGTAAGAAGGAGAGTCCCAGATGTGTATGGTTCTCGATCTGCTTTTCCTAGACAGAGGAAAAAGTGGAATACTGGGCCTTACCATACTAAATTGATTCTTATTCAATGCATGGGTGGGAAAGAGGTAGAAGAAACAGGATTCCTCATTTACAGTTGCAGTTTTCATAGGAATTATATACACCCAATTCTTGACTATACACCATTTTTGTCTTTATGTATTTTGCTGTGAAGTTTCATGGTGGCATATTATTGTATTAAGATTTTAATAGAGCTTATATCTACAAACATAAAAGATGTGTCACTGCAAGTCCCACAAACTGAAAAAAAAAGAAGAGGTACTTGTCTCCTGTTAGCTGTAATAAGAAAATCCAAGGGAGTTCTGTAAAAGAAATCCCAAATGTTTTTATTTCCCTCCCCTTTGTTTTGGTTGTTTACCTGTCCTTTTCCAAGGCTGAAGACAACTAAGCCTTCATGAAATAAGTGAAGCTTAATGCAGAGAGAGAGATGTAAAATGCAATTCAGTAGATTTCGGTGTTTTCGGCCACTGCTTTAAATTGCTATTTTAAATTACAGTGAGTGGAATAATAGAGAAGTTATCATGTCTAGTAACTGCAGTTACCCTTTGTAAGGAATGGCTTGTTAGGAGGCTTTATGATTTACTGAGGCCACAGCTGGCTGCCAGCAGAGCTACAGGAGTGTGTTCTCTCTTGGGCCTGGTAGCTAGAGATGAAAAGGATCCAAAGCTGGCACGAAAGCAAGTAAATGCTTTGACTTTAAATAAAGCATCATAATTTATAAGGGGCTCTGCGTCTCAATCCCAATGAGGTACATGGATCAGCAGCAGCTCTTTGAGGTTGAGCAGAATTGTCTGCCTGGCTCAATTGAAATTCTGGTATCTGCAGTCTACAGGTTTGGAAGCATTTTCATAGTTTGGGATGGGAATTGTTTCTTTATTCATGTTGTTTCTTTTCCACAAATTTTCTCTCTTCTATCTTTCATTCCTTTATGTTTCATTAGCTACTCAACTGTTTGATAAATAATTGTACCAGTGTTTGCACCTGGCAGCTCTTTATCATGATGTAGAGCACTGAGGAACTAATCCCCAAAGACACCTGAAGGTTTATAGTTGCATTTAGTTATCTGTTATTTGCTTGGGTTTTACTCATCAGGTAAATTGTTCCTAGAGTAGCAGAGTTCGGGGGGGGACACAAACTTCTATTGAGATGTCCTAACACTTACGTTAGGAATAAAAAAAAAAATGTATGGGCTCCTTAAGAGGTTTTGGGGTTTTGGTTTTCCTTTTTTTTTTATGTATAGATACACACACACACACACATAAATTTATACCAGCTTCCCTATTTCTGCAGCTGTTTCTCAACAGTCTGCTGATGAAAACAGTATTTCTGTGGTCTGGTGTCTGAGATGAAGAATAGAAATGAGGCAGATAGTTCTTAAAAGGAACTCGTGAATGCTTATTGGGGTGAGAAAAATTTGTTTTGGTTTTCCCTTTTTTTGGTCTTACTTCTCATATTAAAATAATAGCGCTTTTCCCCACAATCCAGGTGTGTCTTGCTTTGTTATTTACTTTCTTTTAAAGGAGAAAAAGTATGGGAGAGAAGTAAGAAGCTGAAGAGATCCTGTAATTAATATAAAGTGCAGGAAGCAAGTGTGACAGATTAGTTGAAAAGCCCTATGTTCTATTGCTTATCTCAAGAGACATATGGTCCTAAATTAAAAGAAAAGACAGTGGATTGTGGGGCTTCTTTTTCTTTTGCTCTGCAAGAAGTCGGAAGAGTGTCCATGTGTTCAACAGGCCAGCCATAGAGGAGCTGAAATAACACTCCTTGAGAAGCGAGTGGAAAATTCAGAGGACTACAGAACAGCATTTCCTTTTTCTAAGTTTGAGACTATGTGACACTTTTCAGTGACAGGCAATGTGAATCACAGTTACGATTACTGAACTAAAGGAGAAAAAAATCTGCTAGAAACAAAATATTTCTGAAGCAGATTTGGTTTTCTTCAGAACACACAGATGTTAAATGATTTTCAACTTGCATTTTTAGTATCAGCTGAAATAAAGTAAGACAGCAGTTTCATTCTCAAGTTGCAGTAAAACAGAAAAGTGGTTCAGTTACTCTGGCCAAAGAAAAGGTATGGTTTGCCCAAAAATAAACTCTTTAGTTGTACTCCAGATGTCAGAAACCTATGGTTAGTTTATAATAATAATAATTGCACATTTTCCTGTAAACACTGCAAACGTGGTCTGTCATTCAAGAGGTGTAACAGCCGTTTATCCAAAAATTTTCCTGGTTCTGCCAGAATCTGATCACTTTGATATAAATTTGACAGGAGAAAATTATGTGGGTCGCTGTGGCTTCATAGTTTTTGAAATCACCGCTCTAAGTAGTCATATTTCAGTAGAGCTGTTTAGTTGTGGATTAATCAACAAGCCATTTGGGAACCAATCTGATGTACTTTCTGGGGCATTACTCTGTTTTCATTGAGTCTTTTATTGGTCTTTTAATGAGTGTGAAATTTAGTCTTTCATTTGATTAGGACTATTAATATTTCTTTCAACTCTCCATTTGCATTTAGATCTTAGGCATTGGTCATTTGTTAAGCATACTGTCTTTAGGAGAAATGCACACTGAAAAAAAAAATTATAGTGTCATTGTAACTAGTAAGGGACATGAGCCCTTTGATTAGATGCTGTCTTATTTTCCAGAGCTAACCTTTCTCCGGCATTTCAGTCCTAGCTTAGTCCAGAGTAACTACCATTTCAGCTTACCCTCAGCAATATGTCTTTCTAACATGGTGAGGTTTTTTTATACTAAAGCTGGAAAAGGGTAATGTTGCTAGGAAGGCAAGAAAAAGAAATGAAACCAGAGCTTCTTTTAGCTGACCATTCAACTGAATATTGACCAGCTGTCTTCATGAGAAAGAAATAGATGGTGGTGAATAAGCTAGAGTCTAGTTTTCCAAGAAGTTCAATGATTTTCCCAAATCAATACAGCCCATCAGGCTTCAGAACAAAGGCTGCAGGAGACATGACAGTGATAAAAGTGGCTTGTGTTCTTTTGTGTTTTAAGCACGTGGGCTCACGGGGAAACAGGATTTCTTCAGTTATTTCAGTGTTTATTCTTCTATCTGCATTGGGGTAAATTTCTAGATTAAGAAAATGTGCAACAGTTATTATTAGGTGGAATGAAAAAGTTGTTGACTCCTTGATGGTCCAACTCCATGGTTTCAAGAGGTAATCCTCACTGTATTTAAATGTTAATGGGAGTATGTAATGCGAATGCAGGGAACATATGCTGTGTTTGTATATTGTTGAAGGTATAACAGCCTACTTTCAAACTAGGACAGTGGCTGCTACTTTCAATATATTTTACCAATGACTTCATAATGAAGGAGAAAAGAAAGTATATCCATGAAATTTAGGTTGTTGTTACTCAGAACTTAACTGGAAATCATACAGATATGAACATGCTTTGTTATGCTGTTGCAGAAGTTGCTGTAGTTTAAAGCCCAGCTTTAACCACCAGGGCAACAATGTTAGCAGGGCAAGCTTAACTAAAATAGCAGGTTTTAGCCTCTCAGCCCAGTAACCTTTAAGCTTGCTATGCTTTCATAAAATACAAAATTAACACCACAGCTAAGCGTCTCAAAGGTTTATGACTGTATCAGCAGTATTTGATTATACCTCCTTTCCTTAATGCTATCCAATCTTCTCATCTTCGTTGCTGTACAGTATTTATTCAGATAAAGTCCAGTGCTCAGGATGACTAATTGCAGATCTGTGCTCCAGATGGTTCGATTACAGGATGTGGTTAGAGTGACTTTTCAAACATTCACCACAGCAGTAGGGCTCTTAAAAAAAAAAAAAGCGCCCCCCTAAACCCCATAAACAAAACAAACGAAAACCCCCCACTAGTCTTGCATTTCCAGGCCACCTGACAATCATTACATTCTCGGGCTTGCTGATGTTGATGCCTGTTACATGTGCACCTGCTGTAGCTGTAAAGTTCTTGTGCCATGCTAGACCGAGAGTGTGATTAAAGTAGTAAATAAATTGTATGTCTACCAGATCAGCATTCAGTGTAGAAGACTTGGTTTGATATGTAGAATGTTTACTATTATTTTTAGAGTACTTTCTTGATGGAAGTAATCAATGAGAAATAAGCCATTTGCACCGCAAATCTAATATAAACATTGTTCTGTGTTTTTTATGCCTGGATGAATTGCAGGTGTATATGCGGATCTGGGATTGATGATGATGTGGTGGATATGATGGTGAGGTGCCCTTACTAAACCAATGGCAATGAAAAAGCTTGAGATAATCCCAAGATTGTAGATTTTCATCTTGCAGCTTTTTGCACTTCATATACTTTAGTTATTGCTAGAAAGTGATGTCAAATGTAGGACTAAGAAAACTGAAGTGCCAGATGTAGAGTAAAACATGTTTAATCAATGGTGGTGGTGTACTCACAGATAACAGATATGGCATGGTTTGGCTATCCCAGGTATGTCTGTATTATTTGTACTTGGCAAAATTGGGACAAAAGGTAAATGGACTTTAACTTGCAAACAAATTTGTGGATTCACTAATCACAAAGATTCAAGGAATCGATTTTGCTGTAATCATCAAGTGTTGATGTCATACCTTCTCAATACTGAGAATTGCATCTCAACCTTAAAGAACTATTATGCCACAGAGATTTTTACTACAAGAATGTATCATATTAACTTTTAAAGAAGTAATTTTACAAAAAAATACTGCAAAGCATAGTATACTTTGGAGATCTTTTCTGGCATGAGCAAAAGTTGTCTTAAAATGATACTCAAAATAGTAAAGACAGTATGCAGAATGGTTAATTTTGGAATTCTGAGCACATAGGACTCCACTTATGTTTAAACGTAAGTGACTTATGTGGCTTTTTAAATATACATGACTTTTTAAACATACATGACTTTTGATGCCTGAAAAGCAGACAAATGATTTCTAGTTTTGAAAGATCATTTAAATATTCTTCAACAAATCAATTACAGAAGTATTCAGAAAGATTTTGTGCAGATCTGCTTTTTCCAGAATTTTGCAGATACTTTTAGCTAGATTCTCTGCTAAGAACAGAGGGAACAGCTTCTTTTACAAAAATGAAAGTGTACCCATTCACCCATTCAGATAACTGGTCTTCTGAGTTCTCTGGGAAAACAATCAACTTGAACTAAAATAGGATTTTGCAGCTTTTGCTTTGATCTGAAAAAAAAACCAACGAAAAAGCAGCCTGTGCTGTGAACATTGTCAGGCTTTCCAGTCGGATTAATTGAGTAATGTCTACTTATATTGGAATTTGAACAAGTTTCTTTTCTAAAGCCAGGATTTTCAAAAACTAGGGCCTGCATTTAAGATAGTAATGTGATAATTTGATTCCTGACCACATGATCTCATTTTCAAAGTCTTGAATACAAAGCCAAAAAAATTAGTGGCTTATGTTCATTGCGGAAAACAGAATCAAGAATGCAAAGAGATTAAAATCTGTTTTAGACTAGATACTTCAGTCTTTTTTATTCTTTAGATGAAGGAACCTGCAAGAGTAGATCCTTACAAGCCTAAGGTGGCTGCTAGAAGTGCAGTGCCAAAGTAGTCAACATGAATGGTACCCTTGCTTGGGTACTGAAGATGCCTTGAGATTGTGATGTCTTTATGTCAAAATAGCACATACGCATTTGTTAGCAAAAGGCTTAGTTAGTTCATTTCCAATTTGTGATGACATATTTCACTCTCTGAATACAGTTAATAGTAAATAGCAGATTTTAGGTCTGATCTGAGTTATGCAGTTCCTGAGAAGGAGGAAGAGCAGACAGGAAGGAGAACAGGTACATCACATCCACAGAACTCATAAAAAGTACTTCCTTCTGTGGGTTTCTGAAATTATTTTATTACAGATTGCTTTTGTGATATGTGACATTTCATATTATGATAAAATCCATACAAATTGTAATAGTTGTTTTGTACATTTTATCTATCAGAATTGCTTATGTAAAATGGTTTTGTGCTCTTCTAGGCATGTGTTGGCTTTTTCCTGTCTGGGAAATTTTTTACCATAAACATTGTGATTATGAATATGATGAGTTAAGAAAAATAGCTTCTAATAGTACAAGCACTGTGAAGGAAAACAGCAAAATACAGAATCTTTTCTTGCTCCTAACAAGCTAATGAGATTACCTTTGATATAAAGGAGGGACTTCTATTAACAGTGGTGGGCACCAGGTAACATACCATGTGTACCATTGTTGTACATTAATGCTCTTGGGTATGATCCTGCCTTGGCTAAAAATGGATTTTGGCAGAAAAGGTACAGTAGGTGAACATGACCCCATTTTCTCGTCTTATCCCACATATAAAACATTCACTGCTTACTGTGTCTACTTCTTAAGGATAAAAAGTAGCATAGGTAGTAACTTTAGAACTTTTGATTTTCTTACTCTTGATTGCTTTAATTCAGGACATATGATAATAAATACTGTAGAAGATATTGCTAATTTCAGATATACTGTAACTGTGAATAGATACATACTTTGCAAATGAAATGATAAACCAAATTAACCAAGAAGTTTACACCCTCATTTGGGGAGATAAGCTTATTGCATCTGACTCTTGTGAACTGTCCTATGGTAGTTGGCCAAACTCTTTGAGTTGACACCCTTACTTGGTCAAAGAAGCATTTGCATGTAGTCTAAATATATTCACTTTTGTTTCATCCAACTTCACAAGAACAGGATTAGATATTTATCTAGGTTTCCTCCTGAACCGGAATGTTAAAGTGTACCCTCAGTTACACTGCATTAGAAGCATCTGCTTTTTTTTCCCCCATCCTTCAGTAATAGGTATTTTAAAAAGTTTAGCCTTTGAGGCTTTTTTAAGGAGAAAATACATATCTGTATTCAGACAATATGAAACTTCTGGGTTCCTCAGACTCTTTGAATTTTCTCTCTTGCTCAGGCAATGCTAAATAAATTATTGTTACATGATGTGTAGTCTAATGTATAGTGTAATATAAGAGGAAGTCTTATTACAGGACCTTATGACTTGACACAGCCCCAGTGAGGTTTGATCCTATGTGTGATATGTTACTTCACAAGATGGACGAATATGTGGGCAGCTATGCCCCAGGACACACATGCACGAAGAGAGAAACTAACAACTTAGAGAAGGATTAGTGCATCTGTGACTGCATGTGCAGTGTACTCAGAGGCAATACTTGGAGATGAGGTGAAGACTGCTCTAGTACTATTCTTGCTCTTGACAGAGCAATCTCAGCAGAGGCTCTTCTTTGGAGCTTGAACTCTGCCAGGACAAAGAGTACACCCTGACTTGGTGCAGCAAGAATAATCCCTTCTCTTCAGGACTACATTACCACCTCAGTTATCATTTTCCAGTACTTTGGTCCAATAAGCCTCCACCAGTTGCATGATTTGTTAGATCAGTCTTACCTCCCATGGTACATATATTCTCTTAATTTCTATGATAATCTTAGAAGAGTAAATGAGCTACCTTCACTGCCACTTCTGTGGAACCTTACTTATGGCTGAGCAACGTACTGTCCAATAGGAAAAGGAAATTTATTCCTTGCCACTCTAACACATCATAGAGATTAATATTCTCTCCGACTTATATGGGACCTTTTCTAAGACTAACAAACTTAATGAGATGCTAAATGTAACTGACTTTAAACGAGGAACTTGCTTGAGTTTGCTTTTGAAATACTGACTTTCTTACCCTGGAAGGTCATTTGAATGTCTGCTATGAATTACTGAAATATGTATTGATTTCAGAGGCTTTTATTATTATCCCTATTCTATGCCTTCTACTTTGTCCTCTTTTCTATCAATAGGTAAATGACTATCCCTAGGTCTGGTATATAAATTAATAAATGAATAAAGTGCACATAGAGATCAACAAGACTACAAATATCAGGGAAGATAGATGCTTCAGTCAAAATAAACCTTTATTTAAAAAAAATCCCACACCCAAAAAATCCCCACACTCACCCCCCCCCCCCCAAGTAACAAAAGGATAAAGGTGAACTATCTGGGGAAAAATAAATGGCACAGGTAATTCTCCAGTGGGAGAATTTTTGACATCGCTGTGGGATGTCAGAAAGCCCTCCTCGCTTTGTCCATTTAGGAGACTGGACAAACACTGGTACGTGGGCAGGAGGGAGCAACGGTGCTGCTACAGGGAGATAGGCTGCATGACATAATAGAATTTAACAGTGGAAAATACCTGTGATTTTCTCTTGGAGCCTTATGGAGTCACAGATGACAAGTTGTCACAGTGGAAGGAGGTCATCGAGGTTACTAGAGAAATACCTTTTTAATCTCCCCTCTCTAGTGTGTGAGTGGCAGGTGGGAACATAGCTTGGAGCTGCTCGTTGCGAGAAACGCCATTTCCACCAACAGGTATTTCCTCTGTGGATGTACTGGGGTGTTCTCCTCCTCCTCCTCTCAAGCCCCCAGTACCCCAGGCTGCCTCCACACCTATGGAGGGGGTGAGGCTAAAGCACCCTGGGAGTCTCTGCAGGCCACCTAGTTGGCATGGGTCATAAAAATACAGCATGGTGTTTAAACCCTGATAACAGAATCACAGAATCAGTTTGGTTGGGAAAAACCTCTGAGATCATTGAGTCCAGCCTGTGACCAAACACCACCATAACCAAACACCACCACGCCAACTAGATCAGGGTACCAAGTGCCATGTCCAGTCTTTCTTAAACACCTCCAGGGATGGTGACTCCACCATGATCCTTCTTTGAGCCAGGTATTCAAGTTCTCGCTCTGACCCTGACTGGAAGCGCTCTTTATCTTTCTTGCTTCAGACCAGGTTGCCCCAGCAGAGAAAAGTCCAGTCATGTAATCTTAATGGCAACGAAAAACCGTATGGGGGATAAATTTCAAATCTGTTACAGACACTTTTCAAGGAAATCCCTTCTTCCCTGGTACCTCTGCTAACAACACTTAAAATTACTTCCCTGCTGCTAAAAGACCCCCAAGGAAATAAGCGGCTGGTTGTGTGTTAACTTCACCTCGGTGCAGCAGAGAGGGATGGTTTTAGTGCAAAATTAGAAACTGTGCTGGTAAGACAAAGCAAAAAGACAGGCTGGAAACATTCTGGCACAATGCCATCATCATATCTGTTACAGAAACACTGCAGATAGAATAAGGGAAGTGTAGAGGAAAACCAAGTCACAAGGCTGGCAGCTGTGAGCTGGTGTCTTCATGCCTCTCATAAATTGGGAACATTTTGTATTGTGCATTTCTTTGTTAGGTAAAATATATTTTTTATATTAGTGTGTGTTCTAATGAGAAGAGATGTCTGGTTCAATAATATTATCTTGTATTTATCTGTGGCAGTTAATGAATTAAAGGGGTCATTATGCTGGCTAGTTCATAAACATGATGATAAATTATGTGAAGAAGCGTTTGAGGACAACCTGAAAACATTTGAATGACATCCCCCACATTTATTTTCTTGTTACTTATGATATCCTTACCATTCACACATTTTATAGGGATAATACAAATAAACCAAAATTAGAATTCTGCTTTAGATGAGCAGACAATTTGCCTTTAATGAGGGTCAAAACTGGAAAAGCAATTAAATTACAATATGTTTTTAAAGGATCCCTCTTCCTATGTATATATATTGCAATTACTCTTAGCTTTACTATATGTTTGAAGTTTCATGTCTAGTCCCTTGCTTTCCACAGAAGAAAAAGCAAGGCAAATAATACATGTTTTCAACTGTATCTGCTGAACAAAATATGCAGTGCATATGTGTGTGTGTGTTTGTGTGTTTGGATATGTGCAATTTCAAATAAATAGAAGCATCATTATCATATTGTTCAAAGCAAAGCAGATTCTTCTCAGTCACCTACTGATTTAAACACTGTAACTGGTGCTTAGTTTATGCTGGCAGGCTGCCAAGTGAAAGCAATTTTGTGCAATAATAGCAAAATTAAGAGGTGAGTGTTGCTGTTTTACAGCAGGACATGGCAAAACCCATTTCCTTCTGTCAGCTCTATCTTGATTACACACACAGTCACACAGGCATGCTCTCTTACACACATACATGTGTGTGCACACGCTCTTGTTCTTTTTGTTTGCTGTCTTTCCTGTGGGTTTTAACTTGAGGTCACTGAAACCAGAAAAGAGGAAGAGTATATACCACAGTGTTTGAAAGCAAATGAGAGTAAATGTCTCACTTTGTGAGGAAGGAGAAAAAAATCAAACCAAACAAAAAAACCCCAAACAAACAAACAAAAAGCAAAACAAAAAGCCTACCCCGATTATTGTTCTAACTGTGATAATACTTTCTTTTACTCCCACTGGCAGGTGTCCTAGTGGTAAATGTTACATGGAGGAACAAGACTTACGTGGGAACACTGCTGGACTGCACAAAGCATGACTGGGCCCCTCCTAGGTAGGCAAACATTGTGATTCTGTTTTTTCTCTGCTGTATTTTAACCCTCAGTCTCGGCCAAGAGACTCTACAGGGATTAGTAAAACACAACTGATTATAATTGAAAACATGCACCAGTGAAACGAGTAGTTCCGGATTAAAATGTGGGGTGGAAATTCTTTTTTACTTTTCTTTTGTATTTTTGAGAAGGAAGGGGAATTACAGGAGACTCATCAGATGGCAATTACTTTAGAAATGCATTTATGTAAGTTTTGAAAAATTTTCACTCCATTGTTCTAATTAGTTGGATGTGTCCTTACCATTTTTGTCCTTTTTTTAATGACTTTCCCTTTAAGACTGTAACATTCTCATTTATCAGAAGGGCATCATTCCTTTAACATGTGTGAAGGTTCTGTTATGGGAAGGAGTGGTGTTTTTTATTTTTTTAGTTCATGATCCTGCTGATGAAATCTCTTGTTTGTACAGGTTTTGTGAATCACCAACAAGCGACCTGGAAATGCGAGGAGGACGGGGCAGGGGAAAGCGGGCAAGGTCCGCTGCAGCTGCCACTGTACCTGGTAATGATGCAAGTTTTACGGAGTCCAGAGGGCTTCAGAATAAGAATCGAGGTGGTGCCAATGGGAAAGGGAGGAGGGGCAGCCTTAACTCAAGTGGGCGCAGAACACCCCCCAACTGCGCCATGGATGAAGTAAAAGCAAGCCCCTCATCCACGAACAAGAGGAAAACTAAACCTCCTATGGAGCTAGATTTAAACTCCAGTTCGGAGGACAATAAATCCGGAAAACGTGTTCGTACTAACTCTAGAAGCACTCCCACCACCCCACAGGGGAAACCCGAGAGTAATTTTTTGGACCAAGGCTGCTCTTCTCCGGTGCTGATTGACTGTCCTCACCCCAACTGCAACAAAAAGTACAAGCACATTAATGGATTACGTTATCATCAGGCTCATGCACATTTAGACCCAGAAAACAAGCTGGAGTTTGAACCTGACAGTGAAGACAAAATTTCAGACTGTGAGGAAGCACTGAGTAATGTGGCACTTGAATGCAGTGAGCAAAGCACAAATTTGCCAGGCTTTGATCCACTAAAAGCACCAACATCTCCTTCCTCCATTGCTACCCCAGGGACTCCCAAGGGAAAGAGGGAACTGACCAGCAATGGCCCTGGTTCAATTATCAGTTCCAAAACTGGAAAGAATTCTGGCAAAAAGAAGGGTCTGAACAGTGAACTGAACAGCCTTCCAGTAATTTCTAATATGGCAGCCACACTGGATAATTGCTCAGTAGCAGATGGCAATTTGCAAACTGAAATGCCGAAATTGGAGGCTGAAGGCTTAATTGACAAGAAGAGTTTGGGTGATAAAGGCAAGAAATCGAACAATTGCAAAGTGGATAAAAACCTTTCCAAACTGAAAACAGCCAGGCCCATTGCCCCAGCGCCAGCACCAACTCCTCCCCAATTAATAGCTATACCTACTACAGCCTTTACAACCACCACTACAGGGACAATACCGGGACTGCCCTCTCTAACAACTACTATTGTTCAGGCTACACCAAAGAGCCCTCCACTGAAACCTATTCAACCAAAGCCCACAATTATGGGAGAGCCAAGCACTGTAAACCCAGCTCTCACATCACTCAAAGACAAAAAGAAAAAGGAGAAGAGAAAGCTGAAGGACAAAGAAAGCAAGGAGACGGGCAGCCCCAAGATGGATTCTAAGCTGGGAAAGCTGGAGGATTCAAAAGGGTCTGGGAAGGACTTATCTGGACATTTTTTAAAGGACCATCTCAACAAGAATGAAGTGCTAGCTAATGGACTGTCAGAGTCTCAAGAGAGCAGGATGGCAAGTATTAAGGCTGAAGCTGATAAAGTTTACACGTTCACAGACAATGCGCCCAGCCCTTCCATAGGGAGTGCCTCCAGGATGGAATGCAGCACTTTGGTGAATGGACAATCTGCCATGGCACCACTGCATGTGTTGACACAAAATGGCACAGATAGCACGGCTGCCAAAACCAACAGCCCTGCTTACTCAGATATTTCTGATGCAGCTGATGATGGTGGCTCTGACAGCAGGTCAGAGGGCATGAGGTCAAAGGCCAGCTCTCCATCAGATATTATTTCTAATAAAGATGGTGTTGTAAAAGGACATTCTTCAACCACAGCACAGTCGGCTCAAGCAAAAGAGTCTCATTCTCCCTATTACCATGGCTATGATCCGTATTATTCCCCAAGTTACTTGCACTCTGGACAGGTCAGCGCCCCAGCAGCTGGGAACAGCAGTACCCCACAGACACTGAAGATCAAAAAAGAGGCTGAGGAAGAGGCTGAAAAGAAAGAGAAGGCAGAAGCATCAGATGTCAAGAAAAGTGAAAACACTTCCTCTAATTTGCAGCCACCACAACATCAGTCAGTAATAACGCAAAGGCACCCTGCACTTGCTCAGTCACTTTATTATGGACAGTATGCCTATGGGCTCTATATGGACCAAAAGTCCTTAATGGCCTCTAACCCTGCTTACAGGCAGCAGTATGAAAAATACTATGAGGACCAGAGACTAGCAGAACAGAAAATGGCACAAACTGGGAGGGACTGTGAAAGGAAAAATGACCCCCCCTTGAAGGAGATTGGGAAGGATGACAACAAGCAGAAGAATATTCCATCTGCCACTATTTCAAAGGCCCCTTCAACTCCGGAGTCCAGCAAAAACAACACTAAAATAGGGTCATCAGTTCCTAACAAAGGTGAGGAGATAAGCAAGTCACAGATCCTTTCCAATCACCAGCAGCAGCTTCAGTCGGAGAGTTTCAAAGCAAAACAAATGGAAAACCACCAGCTTATAAAGGAGGCGGTGGAGATGAAATCTGTTATGGACTCCATGAAGCAAACAGGAGTAGATCCAACCACAAGATTTAAACAGGTGAGATCACAGGAAATGAAACAAGAGAGTCTTGTTTTATCTTTAAGTCATGTGAGATTTTCTCCTTGGTTCTGATCGGTTCTTCTACCTCTGCAGCCAAACAAGCTCCACCATCCTTTTTTTACACTGGATAGTATTGTAGTCTGTAAATAGACTAATAGACCTTCTAGTTGAGCTATTTGAAAAGAATAAAAAAATAAATTAAAAATTCTAGTAAGGTGGTGACAGAAGCTATGCTTAAGACCTGAATAGACTATTTTAAATTATATGCATGAATAAAATAGAATTAGATTTCTCTTTTAGATGTAAATTCTAAGCATTTTGCTTAGTTGAGAAATGAGAAATTTCAAGAAAAATAAGCAGCTTTCATTGTGAGAGGACTTAAAGTAGATTTGAAACATGGTTTGAAGTGTTTCTTTTTTTTGTTAAAAGACAGTTGGCATTTACTAAAGATGGGTGAGCTGGTTCTTTGAAGAGTTGACTTGAAGCATAGCTCTTTATCTTAACCCATGGTGACCTTTTTGAAGCAGTTAAGTTCCCCTTCTCTCCTCAACCAACCTCAAGCCCCTACAGACCTACACAATGGATGAAATCCTCTCTCCACTGAAGTCAGTGATAGTTTTGCCATTGACTTCAGTGGAACCAGAATTTTATCCAGTGGCTTCCTGCTGACCTTCCTAGATGTCTTCATTTGAGGCAATGTGACTGTCTCTGTGCATTGAACTGGAGCCTCAATGCTTGATGCTTTCATGTTCTGGTGTATGGTACATCGCAAACTTCACCCTTACGGACTGTCTTTCAAGATACAGTGAGGTCAGGGGAGTGGGAGTTAGCCCTAGGCAGGAGAAGATTTCTGCTGATTCAAATGAGTATTTGAACCAGACTGTCCAAACCTCTAGTTGTGTGCTTATATTTTTGTGGCATGTGCCATAAATATCTGTCAATTGGAGAAAATGTTTACGGTTAGCTGTTGCATTTTCTGTGTTAGAAAAAGAAGTTTTCCTGTTACTTCTTGGTACTGATTTGGTGTGATGTTTTAAAGAAATCACGTACCTATGATATGTTTATAAGCTGGTGTAATATAATGTGTAAAAAGGTATTTACAGTGCCCAGTACATGCTCTTTAAACCATGTGGTCCTAATCCTATAATTTGTAATTACCTATCTATAATCCTATAATTACCCATGTGTAATTTTACAAACTTGAAATAGGACTGTCAGCTGAAGAAGTCTGCCTTAATGTCTGACTTCTGCTGATTCCCAAATGGGAGGCAGCATCTTTTCAGCTAGATCAGTTTTTCATGTGCATTGTTCCAGGTATTCTAAGTGCTCTAGCATATCATTAGCCAGTTTTAATTTTAATTTTGTGGTTCACAGATATTTTTTGCTCTCTAGTGGGAAAATCTCTCTGTGGGCTTTAATTAAAATGTTTTATGAATAGCATGGTCTCAGAACTTTGTTACAATGCATATGTATTTCATGATTAAACTAGTTAAAGGCATGAAGAAGGATATAAGATGAAGCAATTGAATTAAATTTTGATAATAGTCTCTTGCTCCTTCATGGGAATATTGGTTTGACTTTGAGCTCAAGGCACTCTGTAGCAAGAAAACCTCTCTCTTCTGTAATGTGGATATGGTATTAAAACAGCTATTAAAAATACAATAACTGAAGTATGGGAAATATCAATAATGAACTTATTTCAACATCTAAGTTCAGAAAAATTTTTTTCTCCTCTGTATTAGGATCCAGATTCACGAACATGGCATCATTATGTCTATCAGCCCAAATATCTTGATCAGCAAAAATCAGAAGAACTTGACCGTGAGAAAAAGTTAAAAGAAGACAGCCCTAGAAAAACACCTAACAAGGAAAGTTCCCTGCCTAACCTTCCTGTCTCATTAGCAAGCATTAAAGAGGAGCCTAAAGAGGTCAAGCGTTCTGATTCTCAATCAGTGGATGAGAACAAGATAAAAAATGATGATCAAAAGACTCCTGTAAATTGGAAGGACTCTCGGGGTGCTAGAGTAGCAGTTTCCTCACCAATGAGTCAGCACCAGTCATATATCCAGTACTTGCATGCTTATCCGTATCCACAGATGTACGATCCCAACCATCCAGCCTATCGCGCAGTCTCTCCTGTCCTAATGCACAGCTATCCTGGTATGTATTCTGAAATTTGCCTTGCACCAGTAGTTAAAATTTTCACCCTCAAGTTGCAGTAAAGCCTACATTTTAATATTTCTTTTAGTAGCTAGGGTAAATTAGAAGCTTCATGGGTGGCGTTGTGTTGCTTGTGCTTCTACTAGGGAAAGTTCTGTAAATGAAACTGATTTAATATAAGATGGTCCTTTTATGAACTCTCACAGTTCCCAGCTACAGGTTTCTCAACCTTTGACAGTCTGCTATTGCTGTTAGGCTGACAGATAGTTTATTGCCTATAAAAATATTCTAAGCACTTACTGTCAGAAACATTATAATTACTATTCCTTTCACTTAAAGAGGACCCATAAATGTCTGAAATGGTCATCAACTGAACTCTCTTTATAACCTCCATTCATCAGGGTAAATTAGGTGATGAAATTGAAGAGCAAAGATGCCATTTGATAGTCATGTGATCTACTTTTGCTGTTATGCTCTGTTCTGACATTCCCTTCTCCTACCTTGATATAACCAAAATGTAAAAACAGTAGCTTGATGTGGTATTTATTGTTTACCTGCAGGAGCCTATCTCTCTCCAGGATTTCATTATCCTGTTTATGGGAAGATGTCAGGGAGAGAAGAGACAGAGAAGGTCAATACCAGCCCAAGCATCAATGCAAAAGCAACCACTGAGTCCAAAGCACTGGATTTGCTCCAGCAGCATGCCAGCCAGTATCGCAGCAAGTCACCTGTTGTAAGGCTTCCTCTGTTGTTACATATGTAAGAGGGTTACATATGGGCAGGGGTAGAGAAAGAACATAATTCTAAGAAGCACACAATCTGGCATCAAGCTGTGAATGCATGATTCTTCTTTATAGCACTGCTTAAAATAAAAGCAATTTATGGTCAGGATGCTTCCGTGGCATAAACTGGAAGTGACACGTGACACAGTTCTGTCCTCAGAATCTTCCTGTCTTGAATGGATTCATACAGAAACACAGATTCAGAGGTACTTCCTGGGGCATAGTTTATTGTAGTTAAATGGGAAGCTCCTGTTTGGAAACAGATAATGAAATAAGAAGTTGAGCTATGGGATTTGGTAATATCCCCTCCTTGTATTTGCCAAGAATCCACATCTTCCAAGGAGCAGATTACCAGCCCCCATTTCTGAAGATTTACATGTTGTAAAAAATACTGATATTTCACTTTCAGATAAGTTGGTGCTAGTTTTAATTGTGAGCAAGTCACTGACTGTAATTATAATTTTTAAAAGGTTTTCTGACTATTCAGTCAGGCTTGATCCCCAGAGGGCTATAGAGGCTTGAGGATTCGTTTACATCAGCTTTCAGCAGCTCAGCTAGGTTGTCCACGCATTGGCAAGCCAGCCAAGCTTCAGGGAAAAACTAGAAGTCATTGTGGTGGCTTCAAGCTGCAGTATGTTGCCTCAAAATCTCTGTGCCTTGGAAAAATCTTCCATTAGCTAGAAAGACTAGCTTTAGATTAGAATCAAGTGCAAATAATCAGTAGAGAGACTTCTTCAGAAAAAATTAGCTTTATCATTTGTATTCAAAAAGTGTTTGACAGGTAGGGGTAAGTGTGGTTTTCCTGTGATTTCATCCCTTCTAAAATTCCCACATCAGTTTTATTTCAATTTCTGTTACTAGCCTGTGGAAAAATCAGCAGCTGAGCGTGAACGGGAAGCAGAAAGGGAGCGAGACCGCCATTCTCCTTTTAGCCAGCGGCATCTCCATACGCACCATCATACACATGTTGGAATGGGTTACCCCCTCATACCTGGACAATATGACCCATTTCAAGGTGAGCAGAAAATTTCCAGTGGTGGGATTGGCTTGCTTGTAGGATTGTTGCCTTGACATTGGAAATCATGCCTACAGGAAGCATTTTGAGTAGAGATCCCACTGTTAAATCAGAAGTGCTGATTTATGAAGAGGGCTTGAAAATTCACAGCATGTACTAAGAGTATATTAATAGCTTCATGTCTGAGAAATACCAACTTTTGTTTCCGAAACTGGGTGTCAGAGCATTATTAAAGATGTACCAGTTAGGCTGTCATTCACATGAATGTTTTGATTCCTCCTGCAAACTGACACTAACTGGCTGAAAGGCAGTAAAAAATCCAAACCAAATAACCTCCTTTTTGTATAATTAGGGTTGTGTAAGCAATGGAGAAAGTGTAGCAAAGACAAAAGCTTTTTGTACTGAACATATTTTATGTACAAGGCATTGCAGTCACAAGGGTTTGTGCTTGTTATAATTTGACCGTCTGAAAAAGGACTCTTTGTATTTTGGCAAATGCCGTGCACAAAGTTGCAGTCAGGGAAAAAGCACAGTAAGATGCAATTTATTCTCCCTAGGTTTTGTACCAGTCTTTGAATGTTTTTTCTCTAACTGTGGACTCCGGCTGAATGAAAAAGAGGTTTCCTCCCTTGCAGCAAAGTATGTGCTACCGCAATCGGTGGCTAAATGACAATGTTTCTTTACGTTCACTTGGTGCCTCAGTACTTATTTTTCCTGTGTAAAAGTCTTGACATTTCTCAGTTTGATTCAGTGATTCCGTGTGCCTTTTGGGATGCATTATGCTTGTTCAGTAGCAAAACTGTAAAAATTGTAAGTTATTATGAAAGTATTGTATTCTGAGCAGCTGGCATGTCGTTTCTGTAATTCACTGTGTCTTTTGATTCTTGTTGTTTCCTGGTACCTATAATTTCTACTGAGCTTCCTATTCAGGAACTCATACAAACCACTTAGCATCATGCAGTGCAGTATTTGGAAAGGAATGCAGTATAAGTAGAAATGCTGTAATTTCTTGTAAAATATCTGTCAAGGACAATTCAGTTTATTAAATAAAGGTATATTGATCACACTGGACAGACTGTCTTAACAATTTTGCCTGGAATATTTGCCATTTATATAGTGTTAAGCTCCACTATTTTCTGGCTGTTTGCCTTGGAGATGCTTCCTACCATTTCTCTGAGCACAAAAATCCATTAAAACCAGACGTACATCAACATTCCTTTGTTTCTTCTTTCCCTCAGGATTGACCTCTGCTGCCCTTGTTGCCACTCAGCAGGTGGCTGCACAGGCATCTGCATCTGGTATGTTTCCTGCACAAAGAAGGTAAATAGCCAGTAAATTATATATCATATCATTTAGAGGAGAAAGCAAATCATAGATTTTTTAGCCTGATTGTCTGCAATTCGTTATATGACACAGTTTTTAAGGTTGAGGAAAAACTTGGTATTTTGGGTTAATTGCAGTTTTGTTCTCTTTAGGGTGACACAGTTGTGTCCTTTAACTGTAACATAGATCATTAGGAAAGAATAAGTAGTCTGTCTTCTGAGATTTTCCATAGAGAATCCCTTAAGGGTTTGTATTAAGATAAAACAAGTGATTATGAAATATAATTTAAGATAATAATGAGATTAAGATAATAATAAGATCCAGATTTTTATAAAATTAGTTTAAAATTAATGTTCAGTTGGTTCTATTTATGACCAGGAAAACTTAGGATTTTATCTCTTCTGCAGGTCTGCCTCGTTTGGTGATTTTGCTTTCAGAGAGGTTTGCTTGAGAGCTCGTTAGTGATGACTCTTATTTAAGTTACTTCCACATATTTGCTGCTCAGTTATTTTCTAGGTTTTCAGTTGAATTTACTCTTCAATTATCATCCTTACTCTTCAAGAGAAAAGAGACTCTCCTGTATTATAATGATCCCATCTCAAGTGAAAAACCCAAAGCATCTTTAAAATTAGGGTTTTGTTCATCACTGCTGTGTTAAGCCTCAGAGTTTAATGTATTAAATAGTGCTGAAAATTCCAGGGTTATGGATTTCCTTCTGAAAGCTAACTCTGAAAACAAGCAACTGTGAAAGGCTCTTAGCTGGAATTATTTGAGTAAGAAAGGTTTGTAGCCCTTAAAGAGCTGATGGATAATAGGGCATCAGAATCCATAAGGTAACTTCCAGCACAGGTTACTTTTCTGTATGTTGTTCCTGGCAGGGGAGGGATTAGCACATGGCTTGCCATTTCTGCTGCTTGAGTTTGAGAATACTAGTACAGATTTCATTTCATGATGTATCCAAAGTGCCAAAAAAAAGTAAGAAGAAGGAATGCTGCTTACTAAAACATTCTTCTTTCTCTTTTCAGAGAATGATGAATTTGGGGATGAACATTGTCATGTGACTGGATCACATGAGGAAGCGCTTTATTACAGACATCAGTTCCATGGTGTTAATTTGAAATGCCTTAATGGCAGGCAAAAACCAGTCATTTCATTTTTGTAAATTGCAGATTTTATCACAGAGTAACAAATGTTGCTGTAATTAGACTTCTGTTTTTATATATATATATATATGCGTATATATATATATACATATATATATAAAAATATATATATATTCTTTACTTTTTTTGTATCAGTACCAAGGCTCGCACACAGGGTCTGCTGCTAAGTTGCGAACCACACAGTAAATGGAGATATGTATTTGTCACGTTTAGAAAGCGTTAACTGCAAAAGGCTGTTTGTTTCTTTTTTCTTCCTTTTCTTTTTATTTTTTCTTTTTTTCTTTCCAATTGTAAATAAATAATGTTATGTATCAGTGTGCCTGAACCTTGCATACCCTTCTGATATTTCCCACAAGCTCTCAGAGAGGCTAACTGTGATGACACTTTGGTACAATGTAGATGTCTATTTGGTGGTTCCTATTAAGATGCATCAGTGTAAAATGTTACTGTATTCACTGTTTCATTGTAATTGTGTATTGTGAAAAATATACCTTTGGAAGGCATGGGGATTCTAGTACCACAAAAACTGTGTTGTATATAATGTATAGATTTTAAATGGAGATAATGAGCATCTGTGAATAATGAAATGTCTTTTTTGATAATCTTGAATGGCAGATGACCTAATAGCCTGCATACAAGAAGACATCTGTGATTGTTCTATTACTTGAATAGTCCTGCAGTCTTTTTTTTAATGTTTACAATTACCCAGATTTAGAGGAGAGACTTTAATGCCATTACCTGTTTACTTGTTTTATGCTGTAATCTAGTTTATTTTATGTAAAACGTATATCGAATGCTTTCATTTTTTTACTTGCCTTAAATAATTCGGCAATCAGAATAAAGAAAAAAAGTTGTTTTTTTTTTTTTAATTTCTGGGTGTCTATGGGCCACTTTGAAAGATGTGTCATAGCTGTAGATAGCAGAGGCTGCAGCAACGACACAGCTACAAGTTGTGCTCCTACTGGGCCTGTGCTGTTGTCCTGTCCCAGCGGGCGATGCAGAGCCCAGGCCAGATGGCTGTGGGCCTCTTTCAGTTGACCCTGATAGGTTCAAAAAAGGCCCATAGTAACACTTTGGATGGTATTAGTGGAACCTGTTTTAGAGCAGCTCTGTATGCTATAAATTATAGGCAAATTTTTCCTATTATGTCTGTATTGTCCCCCTTCCCCCATTTTGAATAGATGCCTAAAAGCAGAGGAGCTGTCAATTAAAAAAAAAAATTCCTTTGCTGTGCTTAATCTGCATTACCACAAAATAGTTATATTGTTTTGTTACAATGTGGTTAACACAGCACATAGTAATATGAAATCACTAATCATGACATGAAAAAAAATCAGATTTATTGGTCAGGATTCGAGGCTTTAACTTTGGTCCATTTCTGCATATCCGAGTTACATTGATTGTCAAAACTGTTTTTTAAAGTTTTACTGTTTTTTTTTTTTTGTTTTGTGTTTGTTGGTGGTTTTTTTTGACAGGGTGAATTGCTGCAACTTAAAGGTTGTTCTTGAAGTCAGTTCCATTTCTTCTACCTTGTGAATACTTAATACAGAAGGATGAATTAAAGATTCCCAACAGACAAGCACACTTGGACTTTTTATATTACTATGATGAATCTGCCATTAATATTGCTATAATTGTTTTATTTTTATAGGCATAAAATCAGTTCCCTTAGTGCATAGTTATAAGGTTTATTGATTTTTACTACACATCATTCATCTGTGGCTTACTATTATTGTCTTGTTCTGAACACATTCAGAAGTCTCATAGTGGTGACATACTACAAGTTAGCCTCATAAAAAATGGGAAGGAAGGGGTGTTTTCTTTGAAAAAGGGGATATTGTGAATGCAGGGCTCTTGAAATAATAAATGCCTTATTACTTCTATAGTAAAGGCTCAGATGGCTTTTGTGTTGAAATGTACCATTGATTTTTTTTTCCCCGCCTAGACCAGTAATGCTTCCAGAGCAAAACACATCTTATAAATTCACACTATTGGTGATTTTGATTTAGTGTGGTTTGAGTGTCATAAGTAACTGAAATGAATTACTCTGATTGATACAGGGTAAGCAACAGTTAAAACTGCAATTATTGTTATAGCTTTATTGTATCCTTGAGGTCTGTAAGAGTGGCTAACATCCATTGCCATTTATTGTCTTCCTCCACTTAAGATTATTGTCTTCATCTGGCTGTATTGTCTTCCGTTTGGTTTAACACTTGCCATAATGACCTCCTTAAAGGCTGTGCCACAGTGAGGGTGACTCTGTGGTTCAGCACTCCCCAAAGCCAAAAGGTATCCATGTCTGAGCATAGATGTGCAGCTACTTGGTCATCTCACTGCTCTGTGAGCATCCAAAAGATAAGTAAACTGAAGCAGTTACACAAGGAACACAGTTTACACATGTGGGAACTAAGACCTACAGAGGCTGGTCACTGAAAAGGGGCAGCAGAAGCATCATGATACAGATATATTTGCACTCTGTTTTCCACAGGATGGGCTTATACTTTTTGTTACCTCTAGCTGACACATTTACCACTCTGCCCTTCCAACAGCAGCTATCAGCAACCTTGCTCTTGGTCTCCAGTTGTTGCTGGATGTCTTGAAAAGGTGAAGCTGGGCTTATGCATTACACTTAATTTGAGTTTCTAGCCTGTTCATGCAAATGCAGCTAGAGAAATTAAAGGTCTGTCAGTGCGAGCCCATCACACAGACTGAAAAACCCAGCCAGGGAGCTACTGCCTGTGGTGCTTGCACTGGGAAAAAATGGATTTGAACAGAGAAGGGGTGGGGTGTTTTTTTAACAATTATGTAGCTCTAGGGGCTGAAAGAGGACAGGGTTCTGACTGAGAGAGCTGGCTGGCTATCAGGGTTAGACTAGATCTGGTAAAAATGAGGGCTAGGAGTAACATTTCTCCAGTTTTGTAATTTAAGATCCCCTGGTGGCCTTGGGTAGCACCTGAGAAGTCACTGAGCTAATTCTGTGCCGTACCATCCCTTCCTTGTTTCTGACAGTTGCACTGGTTAAGCTTAACCACTGGGTCAGTAGTCCCACTTGTCACACTGAAAGTGCTGTTGGAACAAGGGCCTCCAAAGGACATGAAGTTAGAGAATCCCCAAATCCATCCTAAAACACACACCAGGGATTGTTGATAGCACAAAAGCTGGCATAAGCACAGGACACCACACTGGCCTTCTGTAGCTCACCACTGTGGCTCTTCTCGTGGAACCAGTGGAGTCAAGCAGGAAATCTAGTTCATATTTCCTTCTGGCATCAGCTGTCTCGTCACTATCTTTATCACAACTAGCAAATGTATTGTCCTCAGCTTTCTGTCTTATAATCTCACTCTAATGTTTACTTGCCCCAGTCTCTCTCTCCTCCTTTCTCCTCTCACCTCTCTGTGTCACTTGCCCACTTAAGGAGCCCTCTTACATCCATCTGATGTTATCAAAATTCTACTTGCACATCTAAAAACCTTCTGCATGTATTTGTTATCTTGACCCTTAATTAGTTTCTCTCTTTCCTTTTATCACACTTCTGCCTTTAACTTGTGCCTTTTTCTGTAGCTTACACTGTGCCTCTCTTTAGCCTAAAGTATTTGGGACAGAGAACATATCTCACTTCAAATTCATACAGCATAGTTCATATCTATAGTTACCTCTGAATAATAGCTATAGCATCTCATAGATGATAGCACAAGATGCCATTAGTAGCTAGTACAGACCGTTATTAACAAGAAGCTTAAGGTAACAGACAAAAACCATTACAGTTTTCAAAGGTATTTTGAAACCATCTAGTGACTCAAAATTGTGAATGATACCAAGCCCACATAGGAAGTCTGAAGCTATATCTGCCTGCATCAGAGGGAACTGGAGACATACAGTCATTACTTAATGTGCCAGCTTTGTTCTGCTTTAGAAAGAGAGCTCTGATTTCAGTTTTAGCACTTTAGGTAACTTTCTCTAGTAAACACTCTAAAGCGTTAGTGTTACAGCGCTCCTTTGTGAAGTTTTTTTTCTTAAGTTATTTTTGGAGGTGGGGTGGAAATCTTACTATGACCAAGAAATGCAAGAAGCGTTCATTCAGGAGAGGAGAATCAGCTGAAGATGTGCATGTTCCAGTGGTGTAGAGATAGACACCATTAAAATCCTTACACTGGCTGTTAGTAATTTTTGGGCAATGTATGCTAAATAAGACTTTTAAATTCAGTAGCAACTCTGAAATTTCTTGCCTGCACTGATAAATTAGCAAACTTAAGGATTTAGCAAAGGTAATTATTATTTGCAGCCTAACAATATTTGTCATGCAGAAAACTTGGTCTCCACCATAATATGATAGAGAAGTGCTCTGGGGAGTTTGAAAGCAGATTTTTTTATTGGCAAATGAACTCCAGCAGACCAAGCTGATACCTGTAGTTCAGTTCCAGAAGCCTCACAGACGTTTCAGCAGCATTCTCTGGTCATTTTGGATGGTATAATGATGTATGTTAATTAATTACATGATTTCTGTCATTTGAATTTGCTACTGGTAGAATACTGCTTACTTACTGCTATGAGCATAATGCTGTAGGATTTACTCAGGAAACAGTGCTGCAATGCCTGATAAAAAAATAGAATTAAATCAGTAGGCAAAGACTCCCTGAAAGCCTGTTTAAACCCTTAATGGAGGAGACTAATTTTAAAGCATCCATCTTGACAAGTGGAGTAAATTACTGCAGTTCTCTTGTTTCCAGTGCCCTGAGGGCATTACCACGCCTTACTCAACCTGCCCAGCCTCCCATGAAGCTTCCTCCCCCCACCCTTCCTCGGCCCAGGTCTCCCATTTCAGTCTAGGCTGTCTCTGTTCATCCCTAACCCAGGGATAAAGATGCCTTGGGCTAGAGCTGCACTGTAGTTATCTTGTCCCCTGGCTGGTGTTGGTGAGATGGGACCTGCTAGCCTCCGAGCCCCCAGCCCTGGCTGAACCTTCAGAACGAACAAGGATGTGCCATTTCTGCTCTTATGGGTCTTGGGTTTAGGCTGTTTCTTTTAGAACAGTATGCAGGAAAAGGGCTTCAGTGAGTCCCTTGCTAATGTTTTCTTAGATAGACAAATATAAGGTTAAAGAGGAATTTTGTCTTTATGTGTTTCAAATCAAACTATTACAGAACAGTGGAAATGAGATGTGGAATAAAAAGCCCCAGACTGAAGAACCTCCTGTGTAGTTAATGACAGTCATGAAAAAGACAGCCCTTTTTTTTCCTTAATTTTTAACCCTTTTTTCCTCAATCTTATAAACTTGTGTTTAAGAGTCTGAGTGAAACTAGAGATAACTTAAGGGTAGAGAGGCATTTTTTTTCCTCTCCTCTTCCAGTGTGGGTGACTGAAAGGGACAAGATTTGCAATTAGCTGTAAAAGCAGCTGGCTCTTAATACATGTACACTTTCCCTTTGATCTGCCAAAATCTGTCCCCATTTTTGGAGTTACTTCCCTAAAGAAACAAAGTGTAGAAGAAAGTGCTATAGAAAGAAAACACTAAAAATAGCAAGACAGAGTCCAGTTCTTTATGATAGAACAACTCTCAGTAGACTTAGGCAGGCTCTGCTTCTGCAACTCAGATAAGGATTTGGTCCCTCAAGGCAGAACAAGTAATTGCTATTCGGTGTAGCTCCTTACTTTTTCCTTGAGTACATGCACATGTAAGTCTTTCTCAGATACTCATGTACTCACTCTCCCCTTTGTTAGGGGGTCACACATAAATGCATGATTTGATACCAATTTGCTTAGGGGTTTTTTTGTAGCCCATTGGCAATAAAATAGCTCTCTATGATACCAGTGACTGCTCAGCTTTATAGAGTTTTGTATCTGCACTTCACAGTAGTCACAAGCTTTTAAAACCTGTCCTACTTGTAAAAGGGTTAGTGCACATAGACTAAAAATCTCCGTTATTAAAGAAGAGCAGTAGATATATATGTCAGTGTGTTGGCCTGGCAAATCATCAAGATATTTGCATACAGAAAGGGGAGAGAACAATTAAAGCTGGCCCGAATTGGTAGGAAGGATGGGAAGCATTGACAGTCACTGGGCAAGTGCAGGTGAGTCCCCAAACAGTCATACTACAAACTGCAATGGGTCCCGGTAAAGGAAGGTCTGGCACTGGACAAGCAGACCTTCCTTATGAAGCTAACGTGGAGCAAATGCCGTTGGGCAGATCTGACCATTCTGAAGCACTTGGGTGCTTGCTCCAGGCTCACATGTCACTGGCTTAGGAACTGCCATCTCAGTATGCTCTGCTTTTATCAGTAGCACAGGCCTGCAACATCAAGAGACAGGATGTTTGCAATCCAAAGAGTGGTGGGAGTTATCTTAATACATCTGAGCAACTTATAGAGGATAAGACAGAACAAAGCATGAGGTCTTAAAGTTCAAGGATGGCTTGGCAACTTTGTCTTTAGAAGGCACTACAGCTGTCCCATTACTTACATGTAACTCCCCTGCCCCAAAGGAACATGATTTCTCTTGCCTCAGGCTGCCATACACCAAAAATATACCTTCTCTCGCTGCCATCTGAAGGCAGGAGTAAATTATAGGGAAACAATTTATTGCAGAGTAGAAAATTATCAACCAGGAGACCGTACACGGCAAACCAGAAGTGTGTGTCTCCAGTTACACTTCCTCTCGTGGCAGTAAGTTGAAACCTTTGGTACTGTTCTCTTTCATTGTTTAGTATCATTATTAATTCTTACATTCTCTTGAGGCCCATTAAATGGCAATATTATATTACTAGTTACCAGTGTAAAGGGCCCATATCTCCTCATTAATTGGCTGATACAGGTTTAAGAAGCCATTTTGAGTATTTTTCTCTGAAAAAATGATATTTCCATCACAAGATATAATAGTTTTGTTTGTGCTTTTGTTTTGGCTGCTCTGTTTTTAAGCATTAGCACTTCGGTGTGCAGCTTAGACGAACTCTCAGCTGAATCTTCAGGATGCAGTATTTTGTATGTTCCTATGTTCAAAATTGGTACTATAATTTCAAATTAAGTGCCACATATAATTAGTAATGTTTTACAGTCTTGGGGTTTTGGCTTTTTTTTTGTGGAGGGTTGATTTTTTGGGTTTTTTTTTTGCTTTTTATTTTTTTTCCCCTCAAACCTTGTTCATTTGAAAGGAAAAAGAAGCTTCCACGACTTTGACAGTTGGTGATGGTTTTTTGTTCCCCCCCTCGTTTCTTTTAAAGGACAGAATTAATTCACAGATAATTCAGATTCTTGGCAGCATCTGGTAGCTGGTAGGGAAAACAAATTTCGAAAAAACACTGATTTCATGAAGACAGCATTTATCGATAATACAATTATCCCTCTGACTCACACTAAAGCTCATTGGACTTGTATACAATGATCAGTAAGATAAGAAGTGAAAATCTTCTCTGTGTTGAATCTATAAGGCAAACACAGGACACTTTTCCGCAGGAGGTTTTATGGGGTAGCTGATGGAAGTTAGGGATTCAGACCACATCCCATCTCCCTTGCACAACCTACACCCCTTTTAGATTATGTTTTGCCCCCAGGTTGCTGCTTATGTTTACTATGCATTAGTCCCTAGTGATAGCATCAAGGTCCTGTGCTCTACTTGAATCAACAGTTGAATTACACATCAAAAGCAAATTGCTAGCTAATCACCAAGGAAAGGAGACCTGAAGAACTACAAATAGTTCTGTGACCAGTGTAGTTAGTAAAGACCAATTTTCAATGGCTTTCTTTCCTGTTTGGACTCTCAGGTGTTCAGTAAAATGTGAACTCCTTAAATTTTTCCTAAATGAAGGCACTAACAGGCCATATCTTCTTTGTCTTTTTACCAATACTTGTGAAATTAAAGAGTGTCTTTGGAGTACCTAGTTTAATTGCAACTGGTAAACAGGCTAAAATGTTTTGTGGAACGGAAAGGTTAGAGGGTCACACAAACTTTAAATGAGAGCTTTGCAAGGGTCTCCTCTGCATGGCTTTGTTGTGTGTGTCTCCTGAGCAGTCAAAAACCTTAAGAATGTCAGTGAGTATAACATCTTCTTTTCCCCTTACAAAGTTGGGATATGTTCAGGGCCAAGCATAGACCCTTTCTGTGGAATCACTCCAGTGTCTTGCACCATGCTCTGCATCACAAGATGCAAAACATATCCAGTGTCATAGCTGTTGTATAGAAAAGTAACTGGTTCACAATTTATTTAGGTTTAGGTTAAAATTATGAACAAGGGAAACTGAAATAAACCGAAGGCATGGCTCTTAAATCCTAAATCCCATCAATAATTACAAGAATATGTAACTTGGAAGCAGTCCATTATATTTATGTATTTACCTATAGGCTTTATGTGTCACTTATGTGTCACTATTATTACACATAGGCAAAAAAGGAGCCTGGATTTAAGAAAAACTATGTCTATAGTATTTTTTAAATGCTTTTAGGTGCCAAGAAACAACAATGATTTTTTCTAGTTTAATAATAAGCTAATTAAGATACAAAACCCAACAAAGTTATTTTTAAAAGCTCTGGATAGTAACAGCATAATGGTTTCATTACCTAAAGTTCAGTCACAAAAAGGACAAAATATCCCTCTTATGTATGCTGAAGAGCTTTTCAGTTTCAAAAAAAAATCAATACTATATTCACACTAACGTTGGCTTGCATAAAATATTGACTAGAGTCACACTGGTGGTTTTACATAAAGACTTAAAAAGCAATCTTGGTCGTCTGAAAGGTTCTAATTGTTTTTTCCCTTTCCTGAAAGAGTAATGAAAGGACAACTAAAAAGCAGAACTATATAGTTATTTTATAACTGGCACTAACAAATTTCACCAATTACAGAGTCCATTCTGTAAGCAATGAGTGTGTGGCTCCCAATTAATCTAGTGTACCTCCAGGCAAGGTCTAAATCAGCTGGATACAGCTAAAGCAATTTGCACACAGCTAAAAGCAAATTGGAAAATAAGTGTTTCACGCTACTGCCTATCTTTTCAAGCCAAATACGCAATCAGTATTCTGGCAGCAGCACTCTGTCATGTTATTTGCAACTATCAATTTTAATTATAACAATTATTGATTAGTTGGGAAAGTGAATAATCTAATGTTCAAATGAGGTTGGCGTGGCTGCTGGGGATCATTTTCCCTTTCATGCACATGTGCGTTCAGTGCTAGGAAATATCAAGCAAAGAATGTACCTGCACCACAGTGATGAGCTCAAATAACTATCATTGAACTTGTAGCCATGACTCTTTTTTTTCTTAATTTTGTTTACAACAAAGCATCCAGTTTTAGAATTCACCACTCTGCTGTACAGAAAGGTTGATATGAATTGAATTAGGGCATAAGAGGACTCACTGAGGAACACAGGCAAATGCTTTCAAACTTGGGCACCTAAAGCCAAACTTCTATTTTCTTACTTAACCACCCAGAGTGCTCCTGTTGCCCATTGACACCAACTGTTTTGCTAACCTCTTTACTTTTAGACTCAAGCTGTGTCTTGTAGAACAATACTTCTCTTGGAACAGAGAGAAAGGAAATATCCAGCCCTAGCTGCACTAACAAGAGCTTTATGTGTTTCAGCTAAATAAATAGCTGGGGGAAGAGGACAGCCTGACTTGACCACGGTTACAGCCACAAAGACTGAACATAAATTTTCTGTATCTGAGTTTGTGGTACAGGTTCATCTCCACTACTAACCAATTGCCCCATATAGTGTTGCTGAAGACATGCTGTTTCCGTCTGAAGTGACCCAGTAAACATTCAGCTAATAATTACTGTACCCCAAAGAAGCCCTTCAAGTGCTCTGCACACTGCCTGTGCTGAGGGTGGGAGAGTAACAGAAGAGTTTTCCTGTCACACGTGCTCTACACCCTCATGGCTGAATGTGTCCACTTCGCTGGGGACACGTCCTCTGGCACAGAGCTGCCCACGGCTGTCCCAGGCTGGGGAGGGCTGGGGCACAGCCTCACCACCTGCTTGGCTGCTTCTCACATGAGCATAACTTTCGTTTTTTAAAAAGGTTAGGATAGTAACTGGTGTTTAGCAATATCCTCACCTCTGGGCTGCCACTGAAGTCAGATGAGTGGGATCAGATACAGGATCGCAACACTGCCCATTTACTTGCTTTTGAGTTTAAAGCAGTGTACTACATATGGAGGATAAAAAACTTTCTTGGGGAGTTTTGCAAATAATGGCTACTGAATAACTGGAATAGTAGGTTGTGCATTGCAATATTGTTGGGAAACTGGATGGATGTGAAAGTGGGAAGGTCAGCTGCTACAATCAGGTATCAAGAGAGAATAATTTCAAAGACCTGCACAAGGATTTAGTTATGCAACTCCCACTGTCTTGATAAAGCCTTCACCTAATCATCTGCTTTGAAAATGTGAGGGAACGCATCCTTGAGTTAAACAAGAAGATCCCTCTGCTTAATCATCGGCCAAAAAAATATGTTTACACTGCCTTATACTGAAATGGAAAAAAATAAAGGAAAAAACTACCAAAGACATGGAAATGAATCTTGAGTGTACCATACATGGGAAAGCCAGTAACTGATAACAAAAGTACTCTCTCAGAGAAAAAAATAGTAGAACAATAGATAAATATGCATATATGTGAGATCATCTGGGGATCAGATACAGCTTCAGCACATGTGCACACACAGTAATACTGTTGTCTGACATGTCTCCTGCTCTGTCTTTTGTCTTTCTGAACTCTTTTGTTTGGAGTTTAAATTATTTTACCCTGCCCACCAAAGCTTCCAACCTGCTCAATTTAGTGCTGCACAAACGTATTTGCAGAGAGAATCCTGTCCCTAACATTTTCTTTCTTCTATTCTGTCTCTTTTGTTGTGTTGAGGAAAAAAAGCCCCAAATACCGCAATTTCCTGCCTAGTAATACTTATCACTATAGTATCTTGTAATAGAGAATCATGAAAAGTTATAGACTGCAGTCCTTTAATCTGGTGTATAACAGTGTGATTTGTATTTTGTTAAACCATAAATTGATAATCTCACAGCTTCTCCATTATTTAAAACATTAATATTAAAACTGCTGTGCCTGTCCGTAACTTTGGGATCAGAAATGTATCTCAAGGGATCCCACTCCATCTGCAAAAAGTGCTTTTCACTTCAGATTAATATATTTTCATTTGCCCTGTCAGCCTATGCAGATGGAGCAGGCCTCAAACCACACAGGGTCAAGTAGGAGCCCAATTAAGCAGAGTTATTTTTAAGTTCTGGAGGGCACAGGGTCAGCACACTGGAGAGATTTAAGGACCTAAAGATGTAGATAGGTGCCTCATGTATTTTCGGAAGTGCTATCACACTGTAGTCAAGGGGAGTTAGGCATCTGGCAACTATCTTGTGAAACACATTTTGAGATGCCTGCGAAGAGCCTAAATGCTTTTGGAAATCTAGCTTCTCTTGCCATAGGAAGGTTCAGGCCACACAGCTAAGGCCACCAGTGCTTTCACTTTCCCACTTCCACAGTCTCAGGTCTGCTGTTTAGCTTCATGGCCAAGATTTACGTGGCAGCTCCTGGACACGCTTACGTTGTTCAGGAGATCATATGTGCATTGGCCATCCTGGGAGTCCAAAGTGCTGGGGACCAGGAGGCAGGAAAGCCGATGGCCGTGGGTGAGTCAGCTGCACTCAGGCATGGCATGGCATGGGGATCTCTAATCTGCTCTGTACCCTGGATAAGGGAAGGTCAAAGAACATAAACCCAACCACTTTCCGTCTAGCTCAGTCTTTAGTAGTGACCATGAGTAAATGCCTAGGGAAGAGCAAGAGTAGAGAATGTATCTCAACTAATACTCTTCCATCTTCTGACAATTTTTAGTCAGGGAGTTTCTAGTGTAGTTTCTCTATACAATAATTTACAAGGCTTTTTTTTTTCCCCCCAAAGTGCTTTTTCAGTCTTCTCTTGAATTCAGTACGAGTTTTTTGTATCCTGTTTGCCAAGGAGTTTCCCTTATGCTTTGCCCACCACACAGAGACCCTCTCTCTGTCCTGGATTCAGTCTTTCTTACCTTTATTTGATGACCCTGAATTCTTGTACTGGAATTAGCTGAAAAACAATTTATCTCCTAGTCTTCTTCCCTCCATAGCTCTCATGATTTTCTAGGCTCTAACATATTCCACCTTAAGTCATCTTTGTTCCACACTAAAGACTCCCAGCCTAGTACTTTTTTTATTTTTTCCTATATGGAACCTACTAATCATCCTTGTCATTATTCTCTGAAACTTTTCTGTTTCTAGTATATCCTTTATAATTTTAGATGTTCATATCTATCTTTCTGCTGTAGAACAGCCTATTTATTCCTACCTTTAAGTTCCTAATTCTAGCAAGGTGTCTTTCCAACATGTGTTTTTATAGTTTTGAGTCTCTTTAAAAGGCAGAGTGGAGGTCCCTGACAAAAGTTTTTTGGAAAGCCAAGTAGACGATGTCATAGGGGCAATCTGGTTGAATCACCCTATTCCATATGTTCATCGATCCACTGACTGTCGAGAGGTTTGTAAGGCAGGACTGCCCTTGCCAGAAACAGTATACAGGAGCCAAGCTTGAAAATGCAACCAGCATGAAAGGGAAGTAAAGTCACTTAGGGTTGGGAGCGCTTTGGTGTTTTAATCTTATGCTGGGAACTGTCTTGAGATTTTAGATACACTTCAAATAGGGCAAATGAAACATAGTCGTTCGGAGACTTTTTGGAAAACAACTCAGGAAAATGAGAAATGTGTACCCTCAGTCATATTTTGTTAAATCTACCTCCTTGTTTTGCTCTTAGAATCACATACTACTTTCTGCTGGAAGAGGCCTGTGAAGGTGGGTAGTCCAGCATCCAGCTCAAAGAAGTTTTGATTAGAAGAGGTTGGTTGAGGCTGAAGAAATTTATCTTCAGGGATGCAAATCCCACACCCTTCTAGGCTTCTGTTCCAGTATTTCACCACCTTCATGGGGAAAATTACCTGTATCATACCTAGTTGAATTTTCCCATGTTCCAGTTTGTATCTTTTGTCTTTTCTTCTTCCTCTGTCTAGCTTTGGGAAGGGTCTGGCTATACTTTCTCTACACCCTTCCATTAGATAGCTGTAGACAGCAGTCAAATCTCCTTTCCTCCTTCCTTTCTCAGGGCTGAACAAACCCAGTTCTTTTTGGCCACAAAGAGGTGATGTGACACAAAGAGGTTTGACTGCACCAGCAGCAGGAGGATGTTTCAGCTCTTGTTTTTAGTAACAATTGGTACAGGACCAGGATGCGAGTGTTATCCACATGGAGTTGAAATAAATCCTTAACAAGTTTTTTAATTAGGTTACTCAAAAATAGGCAGTTAGATCTAAAGAATTGCACGAGAAGTGAGCAACTAATTAATTCCTGGAGCATCAGTTGAATGAAGTAATATCTACAGTACGTACCAGAGCAGAGAGCATATGCGCTACAAAGTTCAATCCTAATAGAATAATGATCCAGAGGGGGTCATCAAAAGCTCATAGAAATTAAAGCAATGCAGGATGCTCCAACTTACACTAAAGTGATTTCCATCTGAGTGGACCTGCAAAGACCAGACGAGGTTTTAACTGCTAGTTTGCATGCTTGAGGTCTTACAATCTCCAGCAGCTGTGTCTTGCTCTTGATATTTCTGTGGTTTCTAGCAGAAGGGATGGAGCTCTGCAGTGGGGAGGCAGAGAGAGTCTTCACCAGGGTGCTGGATGTTAGATACCACATCTCACAGTTCTCTTCCTAAGCCTACCAGCAAGTAAAGTGGGAAGATGAGTCTTTTCAGTTTGCTGGTGATACACAGATTCATCTCTCAGTTGCTCCACAGAGCACACTGAAGTATGTTTTCCAGAGTTTGAGTACGGTACAGGGTAGGTAAAGATAAATCAGCTGAAATCAGTCTGGAGAACAAAAAAAAAAAATATCTCTCTAGAAGAGCTGCTTTCATAAAATTCCTGCCATTTTTATAGGAAATACAATTGACAGCTTGCATGAGACGCTGACTACAGCAAATCCAACAGTGACTTTCTGATTATATTGTGATCCAGGTCTGAAATTTAAAATATTCAGAGCCAAGAATTTTAATCCAGCTGTGTGTCCTCACATTTACAGTTCTGAAATTTATTGCAAATTTTTACCATTTCCAGAAAAGTGCATTTAGTGAGTGTCAGGAAAGGAACAATGCTGCAGATTGCAAACTAAGCTCCAGTTTTGGGTTTGTTTTGCAGTTACATACTTGACAGTGACTCAGGCCCCAGTGTTTACTCCAGACAAGAAGGTCTGCCTAAACATATATTGACAGTTATTGCAGGAAAAGGGGCAAGTCCTTCTGTGTTTGGCACACAGTTCTGTGACCTTTACACCTGTAGGTGCTATCATCCTGTTTTGGCTTCTTCATAAATTCATTTTAGCCCCTATAGGAGTTGTGTGATACTCTTGGGCAGATAAGTGCAAAAAGCTCCCACAAATCTCCTTTAAAAGTATATTAGTATGAGCTGTATGTGCGTGTGCAGAAAAACCAGTTCTGCCTAAAGGGACCAACTAGAATCTGATCCATTGAATATTTCCAGTGTTGAATACGGCATTACTGCCAAACTGCTTACACTTCATATTTGCCTTTGTTTATATTTATCTCAGAGATAATAAGATGAATCTGATATAACATTTCATCTTGGCTTTCAGAGACAATGGTGCTAAAAATGCAAAACTATTTCAAGCAAATCTGCACAGTGTGAAAAATAAATAATAAAAAAAGAGCAACCTTTCCTTGACAACATTACTACTGACTGTGACCAACCAAGGTGGCAAGATGCATGCATTTTACAAGAATTTAAGTCTCTTACAAGTGGGTTAGTAATGTGAGAGAGTATAGTTAAGATCTTTTGAAAAAGAGGACAAAATAGGCTCTGATGCAAATTTTAAATGACTAAAGGTTCATTGAAAAGCATATAGGTAGACCAAATTTCACAGTCAAATGTATTTATTTCTGCTTTTCTTATTTCTAGTATTACATGTATGTATATACATTATATGTAAATCTACTTTTAAACCGTTTAAATAGATATGTGTGTAGGTATGTATACATGCACATGTATATGTAAAACTACAACTGATTTTCAGACATTTAAATACATGTTGTATTTTCAAAGGCATAAGTAAAATAATTTGTTAATGTCCCAATAAGTTCAGAAGCCTTAGAGTCTATTTTTGAATTAAACCAGCAAGAATTAAGGATCCTCACCAGCATATGCAGAGAAAGAATATGAATGTAGTAGTGGTAAGCTGCTGCTGACCACTGGTCCAGAGTGCACCCCAGCACTGGCTGATGTCTGTGGTAGATTCCCCTTCTTGCTCCAGAAGCAGTAAATACCACCACTCTCATCACTGCACTGAGAGTGATCCTCTCCCTTCACCCTCCCTGGCAGGGCAGGCACAGTGATCCACTGGGAAGGAAATCAGACAGCACATGCTTGTGGAGAGCTGTGAGGTGACTCTTTATTTGCTTGAAGGACATATTTTAGGTTTTGGGCTGTGTGTTAGGATTAGAGGATTTTAATATATGTAAGAGAACATACTGCCTGTCAGCACAGGCTTAGCCAATACTCCAGAGTGGTCGTGCCACTTCGGTCTTGAGGGGCAGTGCCAGTCAAGGGCTGAATTTGGGGCTGCAGGGATGGCATTTTCTTTGTATGCATAGCAGCCTGCTTTTCGGTACTTCGTCTCCTACCTCCCAGCCATCTGCTCATCAAGTCCATTGTGTGTATGGATCTGTTAATGCAGTGCACATTTTGAGGAGGTAGAAGCTGCCACCACCAACGAGGTTCAAAGGGATGATAAAAATGTTATGGTGGCCAAGTTTATTTTCTTATCGTGACTCTTTTTTTTTTGCTACTTCAGCTCCATTCCCCTCTCAGCAGGTGAAGTGTACAGATTTATATTCAGCGTGCCAGAGATGCTGACCTCCCTAATTAATTCAAAATTCACAGCAGTGTCAAAGGTATAGAGGCAACTTGGCCCAGTAGATCAAATGAAGAGTAAAAAATATGCTATTCCCACAGAAATTAATGGAATTTGTTTTCACTTAAAGCAGGGCTGACTGTGGTTCAATGACACTGAATTTCACAGATTTGCATTGATTTGCTAATGAGAAATTTACACCACCGTTTTCTTGCCTTTAAATTTGACCCTTTCACTTCAGCTTGAATTGATGATTACTGTGGGAACAGAAGGAACTGGATGCACTTCTCTGGAGTGAACATAATTCAGCGAGCAAACTATAAAAGAGTTTGAGAGTAAAGTAATCCAAGGATTAAAAAAAGTCAGCAACAAACAGCAACAGAAAGAGTGTCTGTCTGGTAGATTGTCACTGTGACTAGTACATGATCCCTGGCACTCCTGAATATTGGGGAGCTGCCCCCTTATTGAAAATGAATGCTATTGAGTAGGGCTGGGTGTACACCAGCTGATTTTAATCAGCTCCTAAGAGGGGGTCTAAAATCCAGCCTACTCTCCCTGGCTCCTGTGAATGTGCGGGCTGCCGAGGGCCTTACTGCAGGGATCTTGCTGGGAAAAGGGTGGCAGGATGCACAGATGCTGGACCCTAGCACACTGGTTGCAGGGCGGGAAAAGCCCTCACGAGCCACGTCCTTCAGGATGTGAGCTGCAGGAGAGGCACTGGGGCTTCAGAAGTGGTTCACAATGTATCGTCGCTGAACCTTCCTGCATGGCTGACCTGCTTTAGCAAAAAGGAAGAAAGCCCACATTAGCATGTGAGCAAAGGAAGTCAAAATGATCTCATTCATAGAGCTTTCTCCCATCTATGTAAGGGGAGTTTGTCCCCACAGAATAGCATGTCTTTCTCTGGGCCACACAAGGCTGTCTGCCTAATTTTCCTCATTCTTAACCTTTGCCTCTCCATGGGACTGAAGTGCAGGACAATGCCAGGATACTGAATTCTTCCCTTATATCTTAGCTACAATAGTGAGGAGGTGGCAGGGTTAAAAATGTTTGCACACCCATGGGACAGCTTGAATTCAGGGAGCTATTCTGGCATTGCTTTCTCTGAGCTGCAAGGACTGACCAGCTGAAGTATATGCATCTCCAGCAGAGAGTACATATAGAGGAATATAAGCCTAAGTGTAAGCTATCGAGTTTACAAATTGATGATAAAAAGTAGCATCTAAATAATAAAAGTCCCCAAAGCAAAACTTTCATCTCATACTACTAATTGGTTTTGAATTAGTTTTCTATAATGCCACATTAGCACAGCAGCGCATTAATTATTGAACAATATTTAAATCATTCTGAACTAAGTAATGCATTCATTTACTACCTCCTTTAGATTGGAAATACCTCTTGTACTATGTTATGTTTTTAAAATCTTTATTATTTAAAATAATATCTTTTGTTTGTCTTTCCACCCATCGTAGTTGTGAATTTTTGTGAAGACAATACTGCAATTGAACTGCAGATTCAGAAGAAAAGTATTTGTCATATTTTTAATCTATTAACTAATGTTTTTTAAAAACTATGCCTCTTAGCAAAGTTTTTTTTTGCTATATTGTTGGACAGCTTAGCAAATTGCTTTTTAAAAGAGTCTACCTGGGTTAAATTAATTATATATGATGCTAATAAACTAAGTATTCATAAAACTCTATCGATTGTGCCAACATGGGTCTCGAATCCATCTCACTATTGAATAGCTAATGTTTGCATTTGGAAAAGAATGTAGCCTTTATGTGACTTTATGAACTAACTGTACAGTGTAAAAGGTGAAATTACCTTGCCTAAAAGTAAAAACAGAGATATACCATAGTAGAAGTATATTAGCAACAACTTCATTCCTTTACTATTATATATATCTTTTGTGTTGTCTTATAAGAAATGCACTCAGATAACTGTTCGACTGAATTTAACAAAAAAGTGCTTTCCCCGGGGTTTTTAAGGTGGCTGAACAAGAGATTCAGCTCCTACACAGAGATATCTGACGCTGCAGGTCAAAATATCATGGCCTGAATAAATAAACACTCCCAGACAGCCTATCTCCCCAACAGACAAGCATATGTTCTCATAGAGGGCAGGCTAGTGAAGGTACTGGCCTTACAGGCCCACCAGACCTCACCATGCTCAGCTTCTGTATCCATGTGTGCATGAGCAACACAATATTGCACATGCGGGAAGTCACTGGGAAAAGGGGAGAGTTACCATCACTGGTGCTTGTCCTGACATATGTACTAAAGATATTCTTCACAGTTCAGACAGTATTTTTAATTTCTTTTTCCTCTGTAGCTCTCCCATTGTTCCATGAGTTAATCTATAGGATGCTCTAAGACCTAAGAACCTCAAGAGCTTCTTAGGGACAGAATGAGTTACAGGAGCGTCTCCATTTGCTGTGCCAATTTGCATCACCCATCCTCAAGTGCTATACACAAACTTTGAAAGAACCGCCTTTGTGTCCTTCCACTGCATATGGTGTTAAACTGAAAACGGTTGGAAGAAATCACAATTCTCTCAAAGCAGATGCAGATCCAGAATGTCATGAGCTTTACTATTTTCCCTAGCAAAAATGTGGTACAGGTCCTCTAATAAGCCATTGTTTCCAGGCCTCTGAAGGACAACGTGACTGGGACAAGCCAACCCATATTTACCAAGGATAAATGGTGCATGACCTATCTTGTCACCATCTATGGTGAAACAACTTAGTGGTGGGCAGAGAACTGAGGATATCACTTACTTCGATTTTAGCAGGATGTTTGATGCAACCTGCCATACTGTCCTTGCTGATAACCTATTATGTTAAGGGTTGATCACATGGACCACAAAGTGCATGGAAAACTGTCTTACCTGACTGGTGGTGGTCAATGGCTCAAAGTTAAACTGTCTGCTGCTCATAAGCAGAGCTCCACAGGGTAAATACTGGGACCAGCAGTGCTCAATATCATTATAACCGACCCAGATGCTAGTACTAATGCACCTGTTGCTCCAGGTTTGTGTGTGACACAACAGGAGAAGCTGTGAATACACAGGAGGGAATAGCCTCTCTATAGAGATGGGCAACAAGATTGGGTTGTAAAGAGCTGTGTGAGGTTCAACAAAGGGAAATGTAAATTCCTGCTCCTGGGACACAGTAGTCAAAAGCAAAGGCACAGTCTGCCTGGAGGGACTCTGGGGCTTCCGATGGGCAACAAGGTGAGCATGAGGTAGCTGTGTGCTTTAGAAGCAAGACAGGCTAGTTCTGGGCCACATTAGGACAAATTTTGCTCTTGCCGTGACACCAGTTTGAAATCCAGATAGTCAGACTGATATACCATATTTCACAGGGCCCTATTTCTTCACTCTCAGATTTCTCTTTTCTAATCACTTGTTCCATTCTGTTGCTTCTGATGTTTTATATTCCAATTCTGAACACTTGCAGTGACAATATAGTCTTCCTCTGGATTCCTTACTTCATGCTATTTGCATCTAGATCTATGAAAACCACATTTTTTTTTTCACTGAGATAGTATTTTTCCACATAAACTTCTGACATTTAAATATTCAGGACAATATTCCCTTTGTGAGAAAATCCTTTAACTTCATAACCTCAGTCCTCACTAATATTTGCATTCATGTTGGAACTATGCCCTTTTCCCCAAGCTGTAAATTTCCCCAGGTGATTAATAACTGCAGAATGTTGAAGCGTTTGATGGATTATGAAATTGTTTAGTTGACCCCCTTGTAGGGCAGGATTGGAAGGAACATATGGAAGGAAATCTGAATGTTGTGTCTCTAATTAGAGATCCTTCCATGAATTTGTTAGTCTTATCAGAACTAATGGAACACATCATAATATTGCATAAACATAAAAGCCCTCAGCAGAACTTTCCAACACTAAGTGGGAGACTCCACACATCAATGATATATTGTTTTGATGGATGACCTCAACAAAGTTGGCAGAAGAAATCTTCCAAAACAGACCTTATAATTTTGAAACATTAAACATTTTTATCACAATACTGAGATGATATCATGTAAAGAAGACCCAAAGATAGACATCTTTGTAAGCACAGAGGAGTACAGTACAATTTTAGAAGTGTCTAAAGCCTATCTTTATATAAATCATAAATTCAATGGTTTTCGAAGTATGCTCACACTGATCAACAACAAAAAAGGTTTCTGTGTAAGTACTGCTAGAAAGCTTTGCAAAGCTTCAAATCGCTGTTTTGAGTTGGGTGAGTATGGACAACCAGCTGTTCTGCAATTGGGACTTTGAGGAACTGCTATAACAATCTGCAGTTTGAGTTTGATGAGATTAGTATGAGGGGAACTCACTTCTGAAGACAATCAGAACCTGGGTCACAGGCCCTAGCCAGGTTTTGCTTCTTTTTTTTTTGGTTTGGGGTATTTTTGTTGGTTTCCCTCTTCCCCCCCCTCCTACCTCCCACCCTCAAGTAGTCAGTTCAGGCCTGGTTTTTCCCTTCTGCCTCATGTGGCTGTGACTAGCACTTCCTGTGGGGGTACATTCTAGGTGAATTTTCAACCTTTTTATTTTCCAGGGGTTTTTCTGAGAATTTATGCCTGCAAGGATGTTGGTACACACCTTCCAGCTTTTTCCATATCTGAACTGCTCCATAATCCTCAGCTGCTACTACTTCTGGAAAGCTAGTTTGGGAGTTTGCACTATTCAGCACCAAGCAAAAAGAGTAGCTATATCACCGGAGTACTTAGGAGTTACTGTTTTGTTCAATCTGAAGCATTGATCTGAGGAGAACACCTTTTGGGTAGAAGAAATATTTTTCAGGTATGTGACGTGCTATTTCCAATGCCTATATGTCATTCATGAAGTAATGTCTATACGTTACTGTGCAAGAAAACGTGATGTTTTGTCTGCATCTCTTTTCAGACTGTGTTTCATATTCGCTGTCCATGACATTTTCCTTCTGGATTGCTTCATCCCACTAAAACCTAGGCACCTAATTATTTTTAACCTGAATGTAAGAGGTGAAAGGAGATGTTTTGTTTGTTGTCTTTGCCAAGAGCAGTCAGACTGGCTAATGGAAGCCAGTTGTCTCAGTCTTTCTCTGAGAACTAGGTATGAACCTTTTGACCAGGGCAACAAGGTGGTGAGTAACTTGACAGGTGAGCAAAGTTTTATCAGAAAATAGGCATCTGGACCTACCTGCTCTCTGTCCCTGCTTCATTGATGAGCTGATTTTGAAAAACAAGAGAGTAATGAAGAAGAGGAAAGGAGTCCAGCTGCCTCAATCAGAAATTGAGCCTGCAGAATCACTGAGGGGAGGAAGATAAACTCTATTTGAGAGACATACACAGGTATTCTTGTTTGTGGTGTGGTTCTTTTATTGTCTGAGAATAAAGTGTTGTAAAAATTCCATCCTTATGTGTTATTTTCTTTAATGATGGTTTCAAAGGAGAAATGCTTTTGACCAGAGTGCCATGAAAGAGAAGCCCTTAGAAATCTATATGAACTACCAAGGAAACTTTGTGATGGAGAATATCTTCACTGATGTGTCCAAGACCCTTTTCCCAAGGGAGAATGAGGTTCTCAATGAAGCACTGCACCCGCATTATACACAGGTAGCTCATAAGTACAAAATATTTGGGATCATTTGTCTGGGGAACCACAAGATCCAAACCCTGAGTAGACTGATTGGCAAGCATGTGGTAAGACTCAGACAGTGCTATGGTGTAAATAAAGCAGGAGGTGAAAGAGCAAGATAGGAGAATAGAATTTCTGTCAGTGTAAAACTATCCTCTGAAGCATGACAGGAAGAAGGAGCTCATCAGGAATGGGAGGGTGGGAGACACCATATGTTGGATAGGAAGAGATGTAGGATTAGGATGTAGGGAAATCCCCTAATGAGAAAGAGATAAAGCAAGGGATTCAATGGCAAGAAAAAGGAGATTTTGGGGATAAAGGACACAGAAAAATCAATGTGGAAGGAAAAAAAACAAGAAAGAAAGAGTAGAAAGCCATGAAAAGAATCAGACAAAAGAAAATAAGAGAAAGATCACAGGAAAGGGAGAAAAAATGTGTGAGTCGGTAAAGGGTGATAAGCATAAAAGCAGTAAAGACTGAATGGAAAAGAAGTACTCCTTTCAGAGAGAAAATTAACAAATAGTTATTGAAGAGAAAGGCAAGAGAACAACATGCGGAACAACAAAAAATCCTCAGATAAATAATAGAGATGTGAGTGAAATTAATCATAACTGAAAAAAAAGAGAAAAGAAGGGGAAAAGACTGAAAAGAATAAAAAGATAAGTCAATATTTAGAAAAAAATAGATTATGAGTTTTAATGGATTTGTTTGTCAATATTCAATAGTCTTTCTGTCAGAGATATATTTTCTGAGATTTTGGTATTAAAAGCAATGGCCATCTATAGACTAGATCTATTGCACTAATGTGCAATATTTATCACATTTTACTATTCTAATGCACATGGAATAGCTTTTACTAGTGCTATATTAATATAATCTGAGTAATAAAGGAAATCTGTTGGAAAGGATACCCTATAGGAAAAGTGACACCCCCCCCAGATTAATTATTCCAATTATTCCTACAGAGTGGAATTGAATTTGATTTGGCATCTTTTAATTAAGGGGCCGAAAAAGAGCTCATCTCTTTTTGAGTTGCTTTATTTTTTCTTACAAGTCCACTGTTTAGGGTTCATCTGAAATCTGAGGGTCACATGCCCTGCTCTTTTGCACACAGCAAAATCAGCAGCTTACATTTAGGATCTTTTGCTTCTTTTCTGAGCCTTTTGCTAGTGTACTTAGGAGAGAATGATTAAAACCTGTGCTTTGTTAGAACTGTTGCAGTGTTTAAACAAGGAAGTCTGTGTTTGTTTAAGAGAATGGGGAAATGGTTATCCTGACAGATTAGACTGAAAAAACAGGACAGCCGCAGTCTAGTACAGATGTCCAAATTTGCCACTTGGCTGGTTTTTTGAGGTCCTCTAAACAAAACTTGCTTGTGTGTTTGTGCTTTTGCTCTGTTTGGCACCTAACTGAGGAATGTGATTAAGCACTACTGCCAGGGATTACACGTCTCTTGTGAGCAAGTGTTCACAGGGCTGAAGTTTCTTCATGTCTGTATAACTGTGTCATAGCTTGCTAAGGGTATGCAAGAGAAACATCTCAAAATGGATTAAAGCCCTTGCAAAAAGGTTGGATTGTAACGAAAGTGCTATTTTGGACAAAAATCCAGTGAACATTTTTTAGAGCTGAGTTTCCTAGCACCTCCATTCACTTATTGACAGAACACATGGAAGTGAAAAACATACAATTTGTCTGGGAAATACTGGAGCCATTTGCAAGATGCATTACAGTCTCCCAGATGTAAAGCACTTCTTGGTGGAAAGAAATGTTACATCTTTAATCAGTGTAAGAAGATCATTTTCTAATACATTTAATATGCATGCTTTACTTGATAAATCCATACAACTGTCTACTCAAACACTTTATCAACTTCCATTAATATTATCATCTTGAATTAGTTGTTCTAATATTATTTCCATGATAGAAAAGACACTTTTAAAGCCACTGTCATTTAATTCCTTTAAAACCTACTTATCTGTAAATAAAGTTTTACTTGGTTTCACTAATGTTAAGCTGAAAAGCAATAATAAGTATTTGATAGAGAAAGACCATTTGCCTACAAGAAGAGATCATTGCACTGTTCAGGCTTGTGTGTGTGTTAGGGCTTGTGTTTTCACAGTGCCACATGTGAGAAATGTTTTGTTCAGTGTGCAAGATTCTGGGTGTACCATACAACCTGGCCAGGTACACAAACTTAGTGTACACTGTAGGGCCCCAGAAATATCCCAGAACTCTGGGCTAGATTCCGGAAAAACAGCCGTGCATGGTGCCTGACAATAGGGATGTATTAATGCCTTTAATTGCCAATGATTCTAATCTTCAGAAGGACTCTGAGGAAATTTAGTTTTATATGTCTGTGTGATTACAGCAGTCGGTTAGAACTATTAATGGTGAAAAAAACAGTAAGAATGAGAAGGCCCTTTTTTTTTTTTTGAGAAGTTACTGAAAAACTGTTGATCAGTCATTTGGACTCCTATCAGCACACTGGTGTTGGACAGGTATTTTATAAAGCACCTGTGCCAGAGGTATAGATGAAAATTTTGTGTCCTTTTTTCAGGTTATCCTATATCTAGAGTTCAAGTGTTTTACCAAGATAAATTATATATATCTACCACAAATATGAGGTATCTGATAATCACATAATACATGATGAATGTGAAATGTATGATAAATATGAAAATGAGACTACTTTGGGACTCAAATTTCCACACAGCTAAAAGGACCCTGTAAACAATTGAATTTTATAACCTATAGAGTTGTTCCAGAACTTCAATGAGAGATTTTGATCCCTGCTTGGATAATAGTTTGACTTACTTCAGCATCTGCTGAAGTATCATGGCACTATTTGAAGCAGTAATGAAATTGAAGGCTGTCATGGTTTGAAAAGGCCCAAAATCCAATTTCTAATTCCTAGCCCCCCTCCCACATCTCAACCCCATGTGAGATGGGTTTTCCAGACAAAAACACGAGACTCAATATGGGGGGGAAAGGAATATATTACAGGACTATACAAATAAATACTTATACTATAATACACTGCATACAATCTTAACTCTATATCTATCTCTACCATGACAATAATATTTACAATGGGCCAATCCCTTCTCCCTCCAAATAAAAGTCCAGGAGAGAAGAAGAAGAAAAGACCCCTTCCAGTCTCTCAGCAGCAGATCTCTCTCTAGGCAGCAGGCTCTCTCTTCTTCTCTTCCAGGCAGCAGTAGTAGTTGCTGGCTCTCTGCCAGCACACACGAGGGGGTCTCCAACCCCCTCGGCCCTCTGTCCTCAAAACGGGGGTCTTTCCGTGGGCTGCGGTACCCCAGACATGGTTGCGCCACCACGGTCATATCACGAAGCACCGGGGTCTTCGTGACGGTCTGGTATCCTCAGGGGAAATCAAGCCCCTTCACAGAGCTCCCATGCTCTGACTCAAAGATGGCTGCCAGCTTCTCTGAAGCTGGAGCAGGGGGGGAAGCCCAAGGTCACCCCCTCCACACACATTCCTTTGGCCGTCCTGCCTTATCTCTCAGGAGGCCGGAGCTTCTTAGCTCCTCTCTGTAGTGCATACTGCACTCCAAGGCTCTTCAAGTGAGTCCAATCATCCTCCTCTCTCGTCAGAGGAGTCTCCAAGGGAGTTTGGGGGGTGTTGGTTATCCAGTTCTTACCCCAACAAACTCTATCTCTGCTGCTGGCTCTTTTCTCTCTTTCTGCTGCTGCTTTTCCTTTTCTTCAGACAGGTCTGTGTCTGCCTTGGCTGCATACCGGCTTCTGCTGCTTCTTATCTGCTTGGCCTTCTGCCACTGCTCCGGTACGCTGCTGTCTCCGCTGCTGCTCCCAGCGTCTCCCACTGCTCCTACCGGGGAGAAACTCCCCCAGCTCCTAGCCACAGGCACTCAGTCCAGTCTGACACTGTTCCGAGTCCCTGCAGCCCCCCAACCAGGGGCTGGGGGGGGCAGAGCCCCAAGGGGCTTCTGCCCCGGCTCCTCGTGGCCTCTACAACATGGCCACCTCTTCTTCCAACAACAAGTACTACTGCTTCTTTTCCGGTGGAGAGATATGTTTATATTTTGCAGGAGCACTGATTGGGTCAAGCCCCAAGGGTCACCACCCCCTGGGGGTTACCACTTTCCTAGTTTCAGGGGGAAAAACCTGGCTCAAACCACTACAAAGGCATAGCCTAGCTACACCTTGAAACTTTGCAGGTGGTTTAACTTTCTGCTGGGGAGCTGTGAGAACTGTCAGTCTGACATTAGAAGAAACATGAAAAGGCCAAGACCTTATGAGAGAAAGTGTTTACGCCAGGACACTTTTATTTAGTTGCTGATAGGCTTTTATCTGTTTCTTTTATCAGCAGTTTCTGATTTTTGTTTTCTTTCCAAACCTTGGGCTTGAAAGTTTCAATGTTCTGACATTATATGCAAAACATTCTATGATAGCAGCAATGAGTAAACCACATGGGGTTGGAATTGTTAACTTGAAACAGCTGACTTGCCACAAGATGCTTAAAAAGTCTCTGAGTTTTTATATTGCACCTGTGCAAGTGTGTAAAAAGGGATTCTTTGCCAGAGCAAAACCTGAAACTGGACAAGTTGGTTTTCTTTTGCATGTCATTGTGCAGAAATAATTACACCACTTTTGCAAGCGTGGGGGGAAAATGGGAATCCAGGGTTAGTGCAGCTTGCTAGCTGAGGCTACAAGTTGAATTCATATGCAAATTCATAGAATAGTACTACAACAAACGGTAAAACAAACTCTTTGTAATTACTTAGAAAAAGGAGTTGTGTAACTGTCAATAAAACAAGAACAAATCAAGATAAAATAACCAAATTTCCTTCTCTGATAGGATGGTAAGAGAATAACACCAGATGTTACCTGTCTTGGCTGTAGTCAAGATAATAATAATAATAATGGCCCATCTTCACGAACGAAGATTTTGGGAAAGGTCTTTTACCTTTCCAGCCTGCGCAATGGATTTTTTAGGTG